>NC_062539.1:15781294-15973794 GCF_022655615.1 Tachysurus fulvidraco
CCAAAATGCTCCCCACACAAACCTTTAACTCCAGAACCAGTTATTATTACCTGGGATTTAGCCCAAATGTTTTTTTTTTCTACTCATAACACACACTACATGGTCAAAAGTTAACGGACATCTGACCATCATATTCGTACGTGGAACTTCTCCAAACTTTTGAAAGCACATGAAATAGGATGTTCTATACACAAAGGATCCTTGAGTTCCAACCCCTTGAATGCGAAAGCCTTGTTCATCAGTGGCAGCTTGGTGGATCTGGGATTTGAGCTCATAACCTTCCAATAAGTAAACCAACACCTTAACCACTAAGCTGCCAAAACTGATACAGTAGTTTAAGTTATTCTATGTGAACAAACCAAAGAATCCTGTAGAGAACTAGATTTTAGACAGATTTAAGCTTATATTCAACTGTGTACAGTTAAAAATATGTAAAATGTCTTTAAAGCTTACTTAGTTCAGCTGAAGTTACAGGGAACACTTAAATTTGTCTTTCTGGTAAGAGATTTGACTGAGATTTGAGGATCTTATATAAGCGTGAGTTATTAAAGGATCTGGATAGGAAAAAAATAATAATATTCTTTACTGTCAGCGATATTTTAATAGATTCTGAAAGACCAGATTTATTCTGGGAGCTTTAAGTTGCTTAGCTGCAAATTTATGAGACAAACTAATAATAATAATAATAATAATAATAATAATAATAATAATAATAATAATAATAATAATAATAATAATAATAATAATAATAATTTCCTATTTTTAAATCTAAAATCCTCTCAACCCTTGACTTCAATTCATAAATATTTCCACTGGTCTTGAGTTTCCAGTCTGCCTGCAAAAAAAAATATGTTTATCCTCTTTTCCACTGAACCCCAACAAAAATGATTGCCATCCAAATGGTGTTTTGACAGAATTTACTCTCTCAACATTCATGGAGGCATCTCATGGGGTTAGTCCCAACAACAGTGTTGTTCCAGCATTCATTTAAAAGAAGACAGAGGCATAAACTCCACCCTGTCAAGGCTTTTAACGCTTTACAGTACCAAATTAATTATTCAGAAAATTCAATTCATCTTTATATTTACTCAGGAACAGCAATGAGACTAAAGAGAGAATAAACATTTGAGAGAATAAATGTACCTTTGAACCCTTTCGTATCATAAAGATGACTATAAATAACAGGGTTAAGGTATGAGGAGGGATAAGGAGAGTAAATGAAAATGAAACAATGGACATACATAATGGAAAACAATAGACACAAGGCAATAGAAATGAAGCAACCGTTTGGCAAAGCTAACAATACTTTAGCTGAAAAACATCTCAGTTCTTTGATTGTTCCATGAAGGTACTTTAAATAGTTAAGGACACTTTGCGTCTTTTTGACAAAACAATTTCTGTTAATCAGAACAAAGGAAACCGTCGGTTTAAAAATCTGCAATGCTAAGAACGGCCCCGGAAGTAATGAAAACTCCAGCGAGGGCTCTGGCGCCTCTGGCTGGTTGGGAGGGTAACTGACTGGTGGAGTTGTGAAAGTCATTCATTCATTCATTCATCCATTTTCTACCGCTTGTCTGAACTTCTCGGGTCACGGGGAGCCTGTGTCTATCTCAGGCGTCATCGGGCATCGAGGCAGAATACACCCTGGACGGAGTGCCAACCCATCACAGGGCACACACACACTCTCATTCACGCACACACTCACACACTACGGACAATTTTCCAGAGATGCCAATCAACCTACCATGCATGTCTTTGGACCGGGGGAGGAAACCGGAGTACCCGGAGGAAACCCCCGAGGCACGGGGAGAACATGCAAACTCCACACACACAAGGCGGAGGCGGGAATCAAACCCCCAACCCTGGAGGTGTGAGGCGAACATGCTAACCACTAAGCCACTGTGCCCCACGAGTTGTGAAAGTGATGAATATTTATTGAATATATTGATTAATCTATCCCCGAGAAGGGTGTGTAACGTTACTGAGATCTTAAACGTTTTTAGATTTTTTGATTGTCTCCATTTGTTCTCATTTCTATGTCAGAGAAACTACAGGACATGGACATCTGGTTTAAGATTTTTTTTTCTAAGCTATTGACACTACACAGATGAATACTGAGTAATGCAATACGAGTCTAAACTGACATTCAGTTCTGGGGCATGGAGTGTGCTGGCACCGTATCATTGCCTTGATCTGTAACCATGTGGCTCTGCTTCCACTGAGTCTAATGACTGTGTGCTAGCGCCACAATTCCCTGGCTCCAACCATGAAAACATCAGGAGCTGCCCCTGAATCCTGGAAAAATGTAAACCCCTAAAGACTCAACCTGGTGTTGATTAGAAACGTCCCAAGTATAAACTTAGATCGTATCGACCTTTATTTCAACTAGGATTCAGATACAGTATGTCTGCTACGTTTTTACTTGAAAAGTCTAAGTCAACAGTCAGGCAGCCAACCACATTTGTAATTAGCTTTCTTGGATGGAAGAGAAAAACATGGCATTCTTGGGGTTCTGTAGGTGCCACTGATTCCACATCACAACCAAAAAGTGTCAAAAGCCATTAGTATGAGAAACGACCGTCTTCCACTTTTTTTTTTTTTGCACGACCATATATTTGGAATGAAATTGCATTAAATTTAAAATAGAAAAACAACAGGCTAAATAAGATATTTTTATTTGTACATGTTAGTACTGTATATGTGCTTCGGTTTGACCAGACTGCAGTCCCTGGTTGTGAGCTTCAACCTTCTCTAAAAGAAATTCTATGTATGCACGCTAAATATTTTACCGAAAGCCTTCCCGCTGGTCTGCAAACAAAGACTCGATTCCCTTCGTGGCTGCAGGACCGACCCATACTCACAAATTCTTTAGAAAAATGCCAGTTAGCTTTTTCCCAGATGTTAAAAAAATAGATTTTGCTTCTGCTTTGTTGTGTCCATGTTCAGTATTAGACGTCTTTGTCATGTCTCACTCCACAGTGGTGGTTAATATGGAGCTTATACGAAAGTAGACACTCAGAGCTTTAAGGATTTGTAGTTTTTCATCAGTATTTTTGTTTTTATCTAGACTACTTGTGGTGGAATTTACATAGAAAATCATTTTTTTAAAACACAAATGTTTCTAAATTCAGAGTAGATGTTGATATCAAACTCATTTCTGCTCTCGGAGACACCCCAAGTGTTTGTTCATCATAAGTGTTTAAAATGTGAAGGTGTTATCAAAGCCAACAGAGTCCTGAATCGTTTTAGATCAGACTTGTGTCTTGTGATAAAATAATTCAATGAATTGAAAATGTTTGATGAGTCATTTTCCGTTCTGCCGGCAATATGGAACAGAGGAACAACAGTACTGTATATACTTTATTATTATGTCTAAAATAGAGCCACTGCTGTTTTGTCCAAAATGAAAAGACCAAATTGAGGTGATTTATGTTGTAGATTTGTGATTGGGTCATTGACTTTAGACCATTTTATTCCTATGAAGTGGATTTTGACTAACTCAGACTCCTGTCGCATTTAACCTTGATATTTACTGCCCGAACTTATGGACCGTACCATCACTAATTCCTTCAGGATGAGGGCAGAGCCATACGCCTTATCCTTAAAGTCTACCATTTCCACTGACTCACTTTTATAGACCGCATGACACCCCACGTGACACACTCATGTTTTGTATCATGAAGTAGATGTAATATTTCTATGACAAGAAAACCAGCTTGTTAAATCTGGTCACATTTATGTGCTATTTCTTAATACTTTCATTCATTCATTCATTTTCTACCGCTTATCCGAACTTCTCGGGTCACGGGGAGCCTGTGCCTATCTCAGGCGTCATCAGGCATCGAGGCAGGATACACCCTGGACGGAGTGCCAACCCATCGCAGGGCACACACACTCTCATTCACTCACACACTCACACACTACGGACAATTTTCCAGAAATGCCAATCAACCTACCATGCATGTCTTTGGACCGGGGGAGGAAACCGGAGTACCCGGAGGAAACCCCCGAGGCACGGGGAGAACATGCAAACTCCAAACACACAAGGCGGAGGCGGGAATCGAACCCCCAACCCTGGAGGTGTGAGGCGAATGTGCTAACCACTGAGCCACCGTACCCTCCCATATTTCTTAATACTTCAAATGTAAAATTATTAAGCCTATTTCTGGGCATATTTAGCTATTTTTATGCTTTGAAATTGGCAAAATTATTTTGATTTTTCTTTCTAGGAATTAATTCAAATTAGCCAATTTTATTGTAAAATTTTTATTGTAAAATTTTTACAATAAAAAAAATACTACAATGTTTTAACTATATTCAAGATATTTTAACTTGCTTTCTCTTTTTTTTTTTAATTATTTATTTGTTTATTTATTTATTTATTTATTTATTTATTTTTCCCCCATAGTTGTTTCTGCTGTTTGGGTTGGCTCGAACTCAATGCTACCAGATGGAAAATCCATTCTCGGTGAAGCGGTCTGCTATTGGAAGCAAAAATAACTGTGCAATTTTCTGTTTTATCAGCTACAGTACAAAACATGTGCTTTCATTTTGATGCTGTTTAACAAACTATGAAATGTAACATGCGTTTCGACAGATTTCGGGGCAGTTTTCAGACCGTTCCGCGTGCACAAACGAACACAAGGATCGTCTTATAGCTAGACGTCTGTTCGGTTCTTGTGTATCCTGCTGGCTCTTCGTGTAAGAACACATACTGTATGAAGAACATAGATAGGAATACAGCTCTCAGTTCTGGCAGGATGCAACTAGAATCTTGGAAAGAGAAGAAGATTAATAGTTTTGACCATGTGTGTGTGTGTGTGTGTGTGTGTGTGTGTGTGTGTGTGTGTGTGTGTGTGTGTGTGTGTGTGTGTGTGTGTGTACACATATTTAGCTGTGTAAGGATTAAAACAAATACGAACAATATGTCCTTCCAGTAATATGACTGAATGTTAAATTGTTCTCAATCCACAATCACCCAGTCTTCACACACACACACACACACACACACACACACACACACACACACACACACACACACACACACACACACACACACACAAACAAAACAATAACACCTTTTACTTTAATCCTACTGTATATGAGGATTTAATGAAGATATAGTTACTATACAAGATATAGTATATTTACTGAGATCATTGGAAAGTTATCACCAAAATAATCAAGAAAAATCAACATTTACACACACGTGTAAATGTTAATACATGTGTGTTAAAGCATGTATTCGATCTTCAATTTCGTTGAGAAAGCAGCATTAGCTGATGAAATTTTTTCGCTCACTGATTTTCTTGGTCTCAGCCGGTCCAGAACCGGTTCCCGAAAACTTTGAGTGGGAAGCAGGAATCCAGGTGTTGTAACATACAGTATGTTGTCTTTAAAAATACAAAACCAAATTCATCAAATCCACAAAATAAATGTATCTAAGTTTATTTCCTACATTTCTAAAATCTGCCGTATTTTTCAAGGTGGCTAATGTTTATTGTCTGGTGTTTCTGAGACGACGGTGTGGAACGAACAGACGTTCGATCACCCTCTCGACGCCCATCGCTGATCTCTGACCTCACTTCAAAATGAGTTGCTCAGATGAGACGAAGTAACTGTGGCTCCTTTATTTCTAACCATCTGCTTAAGTCGTTTTGTAACTTAAGAAAGGCCGACTGGTAGAAACAAACTGACCCGAAACACGAGTTTATATAATATTGTCTGTTATATTAAACATAGTTTCCTGATGGCAAAGTTATTCCAACTGACACGGGTAGATTTACATGAAAAAGAAAAAAAAAATGAGCAAAGTTCGGGTGAAGTTTATGTTTATACGTTTGTAAAGATTTCATTTAAAAATTGCTGTATATTTCTACAAACATCGATAGTCAGTAGTTCAGTTTGCTTATTCAATATCGTATTCCCTGAATGATTAACTATTAAGTATTAATTAAGTGTTTGGCCTTTATATATAGTCACAATTAGGCACAGTGAGACAAAAGGCGAGTGAGGATCCAAATGCAGTTTAAAGTTTTAAGGCAGGACACGCGAATACAGGGCAGGACTCGCGAACACAGGGCAGGACTCGCGAACACAGGGCAGGACTCGCGAACACAGGGCAGGACTCGCGAACACAGGGCAGGACACAAGGCAAGGACACGGGAACACAGGGCAGGACACAAGGCAAGGACACGGGAACACAGGGCAGGACACAAGGCAAGGACATGGGAACACAGGGCAGGACACAAGGCAAGGACACAGGGACACAGGGCAGGACACAAGGCAAGGACACGGGAACACAGGGCAGGACACAAGGCAAGGACACGGGAACACAGGGCAGGACACAAGGCAAGGACACGGGAACACAGGGCAGGACACAAGGCAAGGACATGGGAACACAGGGCAGGACACAAGGCAAGGACACAGGGACACAGGGCAGGACACAAGGCAAGGACACGGGAACACAGGGCAGGACACAAGGCAAGGACACGGGAACACAGGGCAGGACACAAGGCGTGGACACGGGGACACAAGGCGTGGACACGGGGACACAAGGCGTGGACACGGGGACACAAGGCGTGGACACGGGGACACAAGGCGTGGACACGGGGACACAAGGCGTGGACACGGGGACACAAGGCGTGGACACGGGGACACAAGGCGTGGACACGGGGACACAAAACAGGACACAGGAACATGGACATGAACACACCACATACCAACAACAACTAACACCAGGGAAGTGAACAAACAGAGTAGATATACTAAACAGGAACCAATCACAAAGCGGAGACAATCAGAGACAAACACCTGGGGAAGAGATTGAGTGCAATTAGTGTCCATGGTAACAAATGAGTAGGCGGGTCCAACAATTAACAGCCGGGCAAGACAGCAGACAGAAACAGGGCAAAAACACAGACAGACTTATTACATATATACAGTACTGTGCAAAAGTTTTAGGCCGGTGTGGAAAAAAAACGGTTAACAAAGAATGCTTTCGGAAATATAAATAACGAGTGTTTATTTCTGTCAATGTACAAAATGCAAAGTGAGCAAACAAAAGAAAAATCTAAATCAAATCAATATTTGGTGTTATTTTTTTGCCTTCAGAGCCCCGATCTCAACATCATCGAGTGTGTCTGGGATTACACGAAGAGACAGAAGGATGTGAGAAAGCCGACATCCACAGAAGATCTGTGGTAAGTTCTCCAAGATGTTTGGAACAACCTACCGGCCGAGTTCCTTCAAAAACCGTGTGCGAGTGTACTTAGAAGAATCGCTGCTGTTTTGAAGACAAACGGCGGTCACACCAAATATTGATTCGATTTAGATTTCTCTTTTGGTTATTCATTGCATTTTGTTCATTTATGAAAATTTTTTGAAAGCATGCTTTTTTTAAAGCATTTTTTTCACACCTGCCTAAAACTTTTGCACATTACTGTATTTCTTTAGACAAAGCAACACAAAACACACAGTGTGTTTGGACAGAAATGGAAACCCAGAGTTAATGTTACATCTGTTTTGTAAAATGCTATTGTTAAACTGCATCTGCAAGCTATTATCATAGTGAGGAAAAAACAAAACAACAAAAAACGGGAGTCAGCTTCCAATAATTGTTTTTTTCTTTTTTCTGGATAGTAGACGTTTGTGGTTTTAAGGCACAACGACAGAAAAGTAGATCGCTAACACAATTTGGGCAACGGAAGAGATAAGGGATTAAGCATTACCTCACTGATAGCTTCCATGTGTTTTAAACCTTCGTCTCTTTCTCGTTTCTTAACTGGGTTTGCTCGACGCGGCCTGGACGCTAATTACACCCAGGAGATCTTCTGAAAACTCCTGAAACCTTAAATTCCCGGTGTTAACGATGCTGTCATAATCATAATAATGCAAGTTGGCAACAGAATTCGATGTGTAGTAAATATTAACTGTTGTGTGTGCTGCTGTATAATAAATAGGACTTTCTTTGAGAAACCCAGCTACAGTATGTAAAATATATCTGTTGATGATTGCTACAAAGACCCCTGCATTGAAATCATGACATTCTGACTTTTTAGTGTAGATAATTCATCTGTTCTTTATGACCAGGGTTTCTTGTTATTACCATGCAAGTTTAACTTAAGGCCTAAGACCTTTCCTGTCATTTAGAATGATCTCTTAGCTCCAGTGCAGGAGATTCTCTGAGTACTGAAACCCTGGTCATGTACAGATTAGCGAGTACTGGGATTTAAGTCGACAAACACTTTGCAATTTTATGCAAGTATCGCATATTCTGTCAGGACCACTTTGTCACAAGGGAATTAGATGATACGCATACAGTTAGTGTTGTTGGTAGGGTTCTGTTCTGGGCAAGAATCCACGTGCCCGTCAATGCGCATTCATGGACAGAGCGGGGAGAGCAGCGACTAGAAAATAGAATAGACCCCCCCTAACAGAACCGCTAGCATGCATAGTATTGATAAGCTCACTTACATGTTTTTGGAAAGTAATAAATGAATGGATAGATAGATAGATAATCAAATAATTAGAGAGAGAGGGAGAGAGAGAGAAAAATATGTGGAGATTTAAGACGTAAACTGGTACAGCGAACACGGGTTCCGGCGTGGTGGAGTCGGGGTTGGAGGATGGAGTTTAGATCGCCTCAGCAGCGAAGAGCTGAACGACTCTATGAATGGGAATTTAAATGGTCGGGTAATACGGATGTCGTAATCGGATTGGTGCGCGTTGTGGACAGCTGATTAACAGCTGATGCACGCTTGACGACGTGGCCTGCCAGAACTAACGCGATGCTTGATTTTTGGACAATGATGATGATGATGATGAAAATTTTTGTACAGAAAGACAGTCAAAGACAAAGTGAACCAAAACAGTGCTCAAAAACAGATAAGGAAAAAAATAGGACAATAGGATTGTTATTAATTTTCCAGTAATTTTCCAATCACAGCATTTCTCAAAGTCTTTGGAAAGCTCTTAAACCACTGCAGTTTACCAGCGATTAACACTGGAGACTACTTCCATACTGCTACATATGTCGGGATGGTTGGGCATTTTACTGCCGGAACATTAGGGGGCGTTTCAGCAGTTTGTGTGTTCTTTGCCATATGTTTTAATTTTGTGTCTCCACCTGTGATTGCCCTGAGCGAGTCCCTTCCCACTTGTCCCTTCCCATTCGTCCCTTCCCACTTCTGCACACCTGTTCCCAATGTATCACTACCGCTTCCCCTATTTACACCCGTTGTGTTGAATTTCTTTTTTTTTCTGTCATAGTCCTTGTTGTAGTTTGGGTGTCTCTTGTGTATGTGTCTTCTTTTATGGTTGGCTAATCTGTTTTTATTTATTTATTTATTTATTTATTTATTTATTTATTTATTTATTTATTTATTGCCTTTGTGTATTCTAGGTGTGGATTCTCCTGTTTTTCTTATCTGCACATTTGTTTTTTTTTCCCCAGCAGAGGCACCATGCATTTTAACAATGTTAGATAGATAGTTAGATATTAATGTTAGAGAACATTAATCAACATGTTTGCAGTCAAAATAGAGAAGGTGGAATAAACCGGACTAACTCAACACCTAGGAAAAGTGCACTAGGCTACATGTATTAAAAGGCACAATGGCAAGGTAGCAGATCCAATCTTCATTACTTATGTAATCTAACATGTAGGTCTTTTATAAGCAGGCACTTAACTTTTTTTTATTGTAAAGACAGGTCATTAAACTGTGCAGATCAAAAAGTGCACCATAATCAAGACTAAATGTTTTCATGAACCCTGACTGAAACACGAAGCCATTACAAAAGAATTACCTGATAGGAAAAACAGGCAGGATGAAGGAATTGCGTCCAAGAATGAGTAATGATCTGAAAAAGGTTTACGGTTTCACCAGCAAGCACATTCTTATTTTTTGGCTATATAATATTTTTGCCTGAAAAACAGAATGCACAACATTTCTAGGATCAACTTACCACCAAAACACACATTCTCAGAAAAATAGAGGATTCATCACTTTTATTATAACTATTTATAAAACTATCCATCAGAATACATGACACTGTAAGAGAAATGAAAAAGAAGCTATAACATCTGTAGCGGATTAAGCAGCTACTTTTATATAGGTATTTTTTTATTGTATTCTATTTTAATATGGAAGGAAGTACAGAAAAAGTGTGAGCATCACTCATTTACTTAATTCATTTACTTCCATTCTTCCAAATAATAGATAATGCACATGCTCCATGAATACATGGAGTTCTTGCAGGAAGCTGAGGTATAAATGTTTTCGTATAAAAAAGCCGGGTATAAAAGTTTGAATTGGGACGTGATAAAGAACAAGAGAAAAAAAACATTAAGAAAAATTGTGATATAATAATGATTATACAATTCCTGGGCAGGAAACCAATCCAGCCACTGAAGGGTTAACTCTCAGTGCCAGTTGTGGACCTGTTTTGAATCACATTGTACATTTATTTTCTTTTTTTCATCAAGATTCTACAGCAGGATGCAAGAAATTGCTCTTTAAAACTATAGCTTCTAAAAATGGACTAATACTACACCCTTTTCTGGACATGCATGAAATAAGGATCTATGACACTCACACAACAACTCCTACTGTGCAAGACCATGTGTGTGTGCTCTGGGGACGTGATCTGAACATCCACATGTTATGATTATGATTCAGGTCTGAGATAACAAACACCATAGCTGTAAAACTCTCCCTAAAGGGTTTTCACGCCAGTTGTCAAACTAGACCCTCAGGATCTGGGAGGAGGAGGAGGAGGAGGAGGAGGAGAAGAGTGGATTCAGTATATCAGGTCCATGAAAGCAAAGTGGAAAATTGGAAACGAGAGACAGAAATGGAAACAAACCTTAACTCCTTTTCCTGATCAAGCTGCTATAAAGGGCAAGGATTGTTAAGTGCAACAGTATGTTGAATCGTAACCTCATACAGAGTCAATGTGCTGTAATCAAGCATGTCTGTTATGGAATATCAATCTCTATTGAGGTACAATTTTATGGATGGCTACGTTTAAATTGAGAGCCAGTCAAAACATAGCAAGAAGAGATGGAATGTTTTTAAATAAAAGAAAGTATGCTGAGAGTTAACGTTAAGTGTTGTTAAAAGTTGTTGTGTCTAGTTTTTTATTTCAACCACAACATAATTTTTCATGTTTCCGGAAATGACAGGATGAAGCATCTTTACAACTTCTTTCAGAGGTGTTGCTGCACCACCAAGCTGCCTCTGTTGTGCCCTTGAGCAAGGCTCTTAACCTTCTCTGTACAAGGATCGCTGATTCATGGCTGACTCTTTGCTCCGGATATGTGAAGAAAAGAAGTTCACCATGCTGTTTTTTTTTCTCAAATACAAATCACATTTCTTTTCTTCTGGGTTTTTTTTTTTTTTTTTTAAAGTGTTCATTTTAATTTGTTATCATTTCCATAGTAACAGCTAATACACAGGGTCTTAAGAGAGCTCAAGATAATTCAACTTAAATTAGACAACAAAAAATACATTAAATCATTAGGACTTTTTTTTTTAAAGTTTATGGATTGAGTCGCCATTGCCAGTGCTTTGAAAGAATCCATTACATGCCGTTAAAAAAACTGAATGCAACCAGGAGGCACGGTGGCTTAGTGGTTAGCACGTTCGCCTCACACCTCCAGGGTTGGGGGTTCGGTTCCCGCCTCCACTTGTGTGTGTGGAGTTTGCATGTTCTCCCCGTGCCTCGGGGGTTTCCTCAGGGTACTCTGGTTTCCTCCCCCGGTCCAAAGACATGCATGGTAGGTTGATTGGCATCTCTGGAAAATTGTCCATAGTGTGTGAGTGTGTGAGTGAATGAGAGTGTGTGTGTGCCCTGAGATGGGTTGGCACTCCGTCCAGGGTGTATCCTGCCTCGATGCCCGATGACGCCCGAGATAGGCACAGGCTCCCCGTTACCCGAGGTAGTTCGGATAAGCGGGAGAAAATGAATGCAACCAAAATAAGAGAGAAGAATTGGACTTAAATGCACAATATGAAAATATCCATTCATATACAATGTCAACTTTTAAGGCTATATCAAAGCATGTTAATTGCATTTGAAAAAAATAGATATATGTAAATATGTACTTCAGAGACAAGATTGCTTTGGGATCATGAGACAGCAAGACAGCAAGTTTCCACTGATACCATGTGCAAAATATTTGTTGGAAGAACATAGAGAACTATAACTACACTCAGGGGTTGGAGTAACCTAGAAAGCACACCTACAGGTATAAATCAGAGTAAGAGTTGTCTGATATCACAATGCACACACACAAGCATATGTGTATGGGTGTCATGACACTTTCAGCTTGAGTCAGGTACACTCACACACTTGGCTGGAGAAGATCCAAACGTGAGGAAAATTAAATGCATATACAGTACTGTTCTTCTCTCTCTCTCTCTCTTTCTCTCTCTCTCTCTTTCTCTGTTACTCATGTGCTATATAAAAAGATGGACAGTGTGTAAATTTGCTGTTGTGATTGAAACAAAAAGCCCCCTGACCTCTACACAGGATTGTCACTTTCATGAAACATGCTTTCGTTCAGTTTCTCCATCCATCTCTCTGCCCGGTTTTTGTCTGTCTGGGTGGTTTTCCATTTTTGCCCTGGAAGTGTTTTCCTAAAAGAGAATGCCTTGGAATGTCTTCAATAAAACCTAATTTAGATGTGTGTGTGTGTGTGTGTGTGTGTGTGTGTGTGTGTGTGTGTGTGTGTGTGTGTGTGTGTGTGTGTGTGTGTGTGTGGCTAACATTTTCAGCAGACCACAATGAGTTTCTAAACCGAAACCTTAATTGGAGATTTAAATCATAATAATATATTTTAACTAAAGATCAAAATAAACCAAAAAGACTTTCCTTTGTTCGCAAATTGTTAGTTAGATGTGTTTCTTGTGCTCAATAAAAGTGTTGATAGAATTTTTTTTTTTTGGAAAATGCATGTGACCGGCCGTGGAACGATCATGAATCGACGGTGGGTTTCTGTGTGTCTTTGTATACAATATAAGGATTTGTATTTATTTACCAGGAGACCAAATTAAATAAATTCAAATATGAATGCATCTGTTATAAGATGTGGATGACTCTTCTACATAGTGCCAACTGACTAAAAGACAAGAACAATAACAACGAGAAAAGATTTGTACAAGCTTAGACCAAGAACCAAAACAAGAGCCGATCTTATACCAACCAAGTACAAAGACCCAAGATTTCCACAGATTTCCACAAGCCCAAGACCCACACCAACTGAGATCAAGTTAAGATCAAGACCTATACCAAAGGACAGCAAAACAATTATGGTTTCAGTTTGGTAAAACCAAGACGACCAATACACAACCAAAATCTACATAAACCACGACCAAAACAAGACCAAGACCTATACCAAGAGAGACCTGGACAAGAATAGACTCATACCAGTCTAAACCTATACCAATCACAACTAGGACAAATCCAAGACTTACTGTATACTAACCAAGACCAAGACTTTTTCATGACACATCACTATATTTTCTCCTTAAAAAGTCTCATTTATTACATTTCATTATTTATTACTGCTTATTAAGCCAATTTCTGTTGATTTACCATAGAGAGCATGGCCTTGTTTAAAAAAAACACAGATTATGTAATGCTATAAAAAAAATTATAATGCCCATTCATTTTTCAGGACTCATTGAAGTCCAAGACAAGGTGAAGATTAATTAATTGGCTTCTGACTGAGAAGATCATGATCTTGATCTCAATGGTCTTGAGAACTTTTCTTGAAATAGCAACACCGGACTATCATCACTACAGCATGACTTTAACACACACATCTGTTTTAGCGCCCCTGGCAGTTAGTAATCAATCACTGCTTAATAAACATGCAGGGCAGTTTCCACCAGTCATGAGCACTTTGAAACGGTTCAAAGTGATTTCACAGCATCCCTGCGGAGCCTCATTTTAAAAAAAAAAAAAAAAATGCACAGAATTTTGATCTCACATGATGATGCCTGGGGAACACGGTGGCTTAGTGGTTAGCACGTTCGCCTCACACCTCGAGGGTTGGGGGTTCGATTCCCGCCTCCGCCTTGTGTGTGTGGATTTTGCATGTTCTCCCTGTGCATCGGGGGTTTCCTCCGGGTACTCCGGTTTCCTCCCCCGGTCCAAAGACATGCATGGTAGGTTGATTGGCATCTCTGGAAAATTGTCCGTAGTGTGTGAGTGTGTGTGTGTGCCCTGCGATGGGTTGGCACTCCGTCCAGGGTGTATCCTGCCTCGATGCCCGATGACGCCTGAGATATGCACAGGCTCCCCGTGACCCGAGAAGTTCGGATAAGCGGTAGAAAATGAATGAATGAATGAATGAATGATGATGCCTAGATTAAGATATAAAGATTAACAGTTTCTGGTACCTGCTGGTCCAAATAACTGCTGAAACTGGAAAATGATAACTAATTATAATTATATATTATTCTAATTATAAACACACATTTTCTTTCATAGCCGTTACTATGTTACCTGTGTTGTTTAGGTTTATTGTTATCATGGTGTACCTGATAAAATAAGTTTAATTTGCCAAAATGTCTAGATACAAATCAAAAATTTAAATCTTTATATGGACTCAAACCTAAATCTGGCAAGGCTTAAACAACATGGCTTAAAAAACATGAACTCTATACCAGTTTTCCCCCAAAACCACTGGAAAACTCGGGATGGGTTCCAGTGGTAGAAATACCAGCCCTTTCAAACTGATGTGTTAACAGCTCCTCAATCTCAGATCCACAACTAAGGAACAGTACCAGCCTGTGATATGTTCTACTAAATTTTGATCTAAACAAGCTAACATCCTAATTTATATTATTAATAATGTATAGCTTAAAGTAAACCCACATTTTTGCATGACATTTTTATCGGTTAGAATATATTCTGAATAAAGTCTTCAGTTTCTGTTACATCCTTACTGTCGTTTGCTTTAGGATCGATGAAAATAAAAAAATACCGAAAACAATAGTAACTTAGAAAAGAAAAATGAAGATAAAGAAAGGAGTTTTTTTTTTTTTCACATTTCCACCTTAAAATAACTGACCCAGTTGTCCCATTATAAAAATATTTTTTTACAAATTAAATATACTTCAGTTCTAATGTTCTGGATTTTAGAATGATGCTTCTTAGAAAGTTTCCACCTTAGTAAGTCTTTTTGAGGTCTAACCTGATCTAACATGACTGTTCCCCACCCACCCCCACCTTCTGTGTAATAGGGAGGAAAGAAATGTAGTGGATGAGAGCACATACATATCCACACGCACACACACACACACACACACACACACACACACACACACACACACACACACATATACACCTCTACCTGAAACACAGAGTGTCTCACATCCAGACTTTCTCTAGATGGAATATGGGATCTAGGATCTTTTTTGGGAAGAAACTTGGTGGATACAACGCTTAATAATCACATGGATTATTTTTTTTTTTCAATCTGGATTACTTTATTTCCTAAATCTATCTTTATGTACTTATTGTTGTTTTAAAGTTGCAAGAAATTCCTGAAAAGTTGGTGCAGTGGGTAAGTTTCTGGCATCTCGTATCCATTAGATTAAGCTGGAATTTGTACTTTTTTTAGTTAATGTAGTAAAATCGGTGGTAGTTGGTGTGTGTGTGTGTGTGTGTGTGTGTGTGTGTGTGTGTGTGTGTGTGTGTGTGTGTGTGTGTGTGTGTGTGTGTGTGTGTGTGTGTTCTCTTCATATAAACAGTCGTGACTGCAGTGATTGCTTTCTCTTTCCTTCTCTATACAATTCCTTTTCGAATGTTATTTCTGTTTCCTTCTAAACTTTTTCTTCATTCCAAAATGAATGCTGCTCTAACAGTATTACATTTTCTTAGCCAATTCTTATTTCACTAGTAAATTCAAACAGTACCGGTAATAATAGAACACCTATAAAAACAAAATCAATTACTTTTATGCTATTAAGAATTCCATATACTGTTATGAATTATGAAAAAAAATCAGCACAGGATTTATTATGAATGTGTGAAAGGATATCATCTGAAGATATGTGAATCAAGTGACATTAATAATATTGTAAATAAATTGCCATGTGAAAATATAAGCACTTGCCTTGCATGTGAAAAAGGTATTTAAAAGGTACTAAAAGAACGACAAGGGATGAAAAAAGCGGAGATTGTGAATAAATTTGAAAAGAATTAGATAAATAACCATTAAGTGTGACAAATAAACAAGTGAAGTTAAATGAATCACCAGAAAAGAATCACATACTGTATGAAAAATGTTATATGTGAATCATGTAGAATGAATCCCAGTGTTCAGAATCGTATGTGAAATGAAATGAATTTTGTGAATCACATATGAATGCAAATGAATCACGAATGAACACAAATGAATCGTGAAAAGAATCATATGTGAAAACAAATGAATCATGTGAAAGAATCGCATGGGAAATTAAATGAATCGTGTGAACAGAACCACATGTGATAGTATTACATACCGTACATGAGGTGTGTGTGTGTGTGTGTGTGTGTGTGTGTGTGTGTGTGTGTGTGTGTGTGTGTGTGTGTGTGTGTGTGTGTGTGTGTGTTGGGGGTTGAAACACTATATGAAGTTTGTAGATTTCACGTGTGAATCACGTGAATATTCAGGGGTGGAATACAGCAAGAAAGTTTTAAAGGAGTCTGAAAGGATGATTAGAAAAAGATTCCAGTTTTTTCTTTCATCTTCTTCTTGGAACAATTATCTATTTTGACGCGTGAAGAACGCCAGCACATTGTTCAGCACGAGCATCATTTGAAAGCCACATGCGTGTTTTATTGTTCGGGGATGACATTGCTTCTCCACCTACAGCTCTGCACTGATGGACACGTGAAGCTGGAGCATTTAGAAAGGACTGAACGTGAGACCGCGCGTGCGTGCCCAGGATGCACGCTTTCCGTGGAGGCTCGCGCAACCTGCGCGCCGGATTCTTGGCGCTCGTGCTGTTTTTGCTCCAGGCGCGATGCGGGAGCGGCGCGTGTCCTGCGCCTTGTGTGTGCCACTTTACCACCGAGGTGCACTGTACGTTTAAGTCCCTGAGCATAATGCCCAGGGGGGTTCACTCAGATGTGAAGAAAATTAACCTGGGGTAAGAGACGGTGTTTCTCTCTATATATCTGTCTGTGTCTCTACCTGTCTGTGTCTCTATCAGTCTGTCTGTGTCTATACCTGTCTGTGTCTCTATCTGTCTGTCTGTGTCTCTATCAGTTTGTCTGTGTCTCTATCAGTTTGTCTGTGTCTCTACCTGTCTGTGTCTCTATCAGTCTGTCTGTGTCTATACTTGTCTGTGTCTCTATCTGTCTGTCTGTGTCTCTATCAGTCTGTCTGTGTCTATACCTGTCTGTGTCTCTATCTGTCTGTCTGTGCCTATACCTGCTTCTCTCTCTCTCTCTCTCTCTCTCTCTCTCTCTCTCTCTCTCTCTCTCTCTCTCTATCTGTCTGTGTCTCTATCTGTCTGTCTGCTCTCTCACTCTCTCTCTCTCTCTCTCTCTCTCTCTCTCTCTCTCTCTTTGTCTGCCTCTCTCTGTCTGTCTCTCTCTCTCTCTCTCTCTCTCTCTCTCGCTCTGTGTCTCTATCTGTCTGTCTGTGTCTCTGTCTGTCTCTGTCTCTCTCTCTCTCTCTCTCTCTCTTTCTCTCTATCCTTTTCTCTTCTCTCAATATTTCTATTTATCTCTCCCTATTTCTGTCTATCTCTTTCTCTCTCTCTCTCTCTCTCTCTCTCTCTCTCTCTCTCTCTCTCTCTATCTATCTATCTATCTCTTTCTCTCTGACACACACGTATACACACACGCTAAGAGGACTATCTGACTATTTTAACACACTTCCTCATTCACACATGTACCTGTGTTTTGTTCCACTCCATCGTGAACCTCCATATTTCAGCTAATAATCTCTTATTGTTTGTATTTTTAGCTACAACAGCCTAACAATCCTAAAAGAACATGAACTGTCAGGTTTGAAAAGCTTGGAGTTGTTAATGCTGCACAGTAACACCATCCAAACCATTGAGGACAGGTCGTTCGTCGACCTCAAGGCTCTGCAGGTAAATGACCGTTTCTAAACTCGTCCGGCTCGGGTGTGCTGAAATGCTGATGTTTGAGATGTGTGCATATGCGGTTCAGCTGTTCGAAGTCAGGCACAAATAAATCTTTGTAGTGGAAAAAAAAAACTTGGACCTCAGGCTGTTTGTTTCCGAAACAAATCGTGTGTTGAACGATGGTCAGATGCTAAAATGAAACAGATGATAGATGAAAGGATGACTCATCAATTGTAAACTCAAAAATATTATTTATGGAATACAATGCCTGAGTTGTGTAGCTGCCATCAATTGAAAAACATTGTGAAAAACAATTGATTCTTTTTACAAGACTCTGACATTGACGAGCAGTTGTTAAAGAGTACCATAGTATACTGTATATAGTATTCTATACAATAGTACTACAATTAGGAAGGTTCTACTGGTGCTCAAATACTGATTATAGCATACTGGACAGTGTCTCGGGATGGCAGTAAGTGCTGGGCACATCCATTAGGCTTTTTTCCAGGAATCCAGAACATGAGAATCTCCCCTAAAACACACTGAGACATAGTAATGGCTCATAATCATAGACCAAAACATATGTAAACACAAGACATGGACAAAAGCCCCAACAAAATGAGGTATGATAATGCCAGAAAAATGACTGTGAATCCTTGCCAAACTTTACATTTACAAACCTCACAATTGTATCACACTAGTATGCCAATGTTTGTGATTATATGTAATACAATAAAAAATATGATAATATATAAAACAAATAAAATAAGCTACAATACACAAAACTTGAGATTAAGCTTTTTCTCAGGCAGTATATTGAAAATAATATATTGAATAAATTATTAACCCTTGAGTACTATAGATAAAGATAAAACACACACACACACACACACACATATAGACACAAAAGACTCTATGTACACTATAGTGCACTATACTGTTTTAATACTAACAAGGGTTTCTTGATGATTTTGCCTCCTTAGGTATTAAAAATTAGTTACAATAGAGTGAAAGAGCTACGCAAAGATACATTCCAAGGCCTGGACAATTTGTTTCGTCTCTATATGGACCATAATGTAATCGAATTCATCCATCCAGAAGCTTTCTATGGTCTGACTTCTCTACAGTTGATCAATCTCGAAGGCAACATACTCCAGCAACTTCATCCAGATACTTTCATAACTCTGAGACACAACCAGATATTCAAATTTTCATCTATCAAGACCATATATCTCTCAGAAAATGCACTGACCACTCTACCGGCTACAGTGTTCACTGGTTGTTACCAGCTTGAGAATCTCTTTCTCAGTGGAAACCCTTGGTCGTGCGATTGTCGAATGGACTGGCTTGCAGCATGGATCAAAAGGAATCCAGGTACGGATGACAGAGCCCTTTCCTTCAAGTCACTGCATACAAAATACTGACTTCCATTTATGATCATCTGTGACAACATTAAAGGAACAGTTTTTTTCTGTTTACTGAACATAGATTTTTGGTGGACTTTACACACAAAGTGTCTAAGGCCAAAATTATGTTCACAGAGAATGCACAAATTTCTGTGTAAATTGCTATAATACAACTATTACCTGATGTTCTTAGCTTGTTGCTTCTGCCTAAAACATCAATTTTGTTTTTATAGGTGTCTTGAAATGCAAAAGAGACAGGAAGCTCTCTGTAGAACAGATGTGCCCCATGTGTGACTCACCACTTACCTCCAGAGGCAATAATATTATTTATCTGTCAAGTCAAGCTTACACATGTTCTAAGCCATGGATTCATTCCCGTTTGAAACAGAGAAATATCACAATGGAAGAGAATAGCTATACTCAAGTTCTTCCCAAAGACTTTATTGCTCCAATAGGGTCGATGGAAATGAAAATCATAGACCAGTATAACAATAATGCCAGCGTCTCCTGTGTTGTACAGAGGCCAGGGGGTTTGGAAAACTTGAACGTAACCCAAGGAGTAGTAGGTGAAAATGTTACAACACTCAGTGCTACCGTGTCTACATGGCTTGTTTGTAATATTGATTATGATCACATTCGACAGCTTTGGAACATCTTGGCCTCGTATAGTGATTCTCCAATGAGACTTGAGAGGGAATTTCTTCTAACCATGTCACCAGAAATGATCTACACCTACAAGCAAGCAAGAACAGCTGATCCTGGGCTGAATGAAATGTTCACAGAGATCGAGGCGGAAATTAAGGCAAATCCTGCATGGTTAATGCAAGGTACCATTAACCTACAGTTGGACCTTACTACCACTACATATTCAACCCTCCACGTTAAGTATTTCTCCAATATTGAAATAAATATTGAAAGCAATAAAGTGAGAAGAGACCGATTCAGCTGGACTATGATCAAAAAGGACAACCAGACCAAGACTGAGTTTTCAGTACTTTCTGGTGGTGTGTCTGAACTGAACTGTGAGACCTTTGGTGATCCCAAACCTTCCATAGAGTGGATATTACCAGATGGAATAAAGGTCCGTGCACCATATAGCAGTGAGGACCGGAGGATAGTTATTTTAGACAATGGGAAGCTTACTTTAAAGGCAGCAGATAGCTCAGATTCTGGTATTTACCACTGCATTGCCACTAATTATCTAGATGCCGATGTACTTTCTTTTAGGGTTACTGTACTGTCCCCAGATGTTGAGGAGGAAGAGGTCAATGGTGTTCAGCATTCCCGAACAGTGGGTGGGAGCTTAGTTCTTGATTGCGAAGCAAATGGCACTCCACAAGCCACTGTTCAATGGATATTACCAGACCACACAGTTGTGGACCGGTCTTTTGGAAACAGGAAAATCTACCCAAATGGTACTTTAGCAATACATCCACTGACTGAGAGAGACAGGGGTTTTTACAGATGCCTTGCGGCTAACCATCTTGGGGTAGATTTATTAACCTCCTTAGCAAATGTTTCTAACGATGTTTCAAAAGTTGTTCCACTGACCAGCATAGATGGCTCTGGTGATGATGAACTGCTAAGTACAGAAAATAGACAAATACTTTACAGTGAAGGTCTTTCTAGTAGAGTTAACCAGGAATCAAGGACAATTACTTCAGATAGACCATACCCAAGGCTCAAGCCCTCACTTCGCCATGGAGCAACAAATAGAAGGGGAGGTAGCAGACAAACCGGGTGGTCTAGAAGGGTGTTTGACAAAGCGTACAGGAGAGTAGACCCTGTGAGATTAGCAGATTATATCAAAAGATCTCAAAACAAAAAATCAGGGAATGATAAAGATGGCCATATAAACCAGTCAGATAAATCACAAGCTAATGTAGCACTTTCTGTCGATGATGAGACAGGTTCAGGAATTTCAGGGTTTGAAGGTAAAGGTTCCATGCCAGATCAAGCGATATCAACTACAGAAAATCCAGAAAATATTTATGGTAGTGTTATGACCACATATCACCTGCTAGAAAATGATCAGAATAAGGTTACTGAAATCACAGAGGTACTAAGCAATTCTATAGCAACAACAGAAAACATGAGAACTATCACAACAGGCTCCTACTCTCACATAGACGACAGCCCAATGGTGCCAAGTGTTACTCTTAGCAATTATGAATTTCAAAATGATGATGAGACAACACCTTTTAAAACCACCCAAGATTATGACATTGGTCCTAGTAGTAGTAAAGCCTACATCTCAGAAAGAAGCACTGATACACCTTTGCAACCATTTACCATGAAGTATACAGTTCCTGAGACCATGGATGAAATGGAACTTCAATTTTCTGGGGATATGCCAGAAACTGCAACTGACGACTTGCCACGTATCGACACACAGAGCCGTAATGTGGCATCAGTGCTGGATCGACCAACACAAAGGGTAAACCCAGTAGTACACATGTCTGTCGATCCTGAGAGTCATACCACTTTTACAGCAATCACTACAACAGAAAAAGAACAGGATGAAATCACATTTCATACTACGCAAAAAATCAAGTCTCCACATCTGCCCCCGGGATCTACCATCATCTCACACCAGCAAATAAAAATTATTCCTCCCAATAAAAAGCAACCAGGAAGGAGACGTAATTTTTTCAGCAGGCGCAGAATTATTCGGCCGAACAAGATTACAGATATACAGTCCTTACTAGATAAGCTCAAAAGACCTTCTGTAGAGTATGAGATCAATGCCACTGTTCCATACAAAGTGGAACTGACCACAAGTTGTGATAATGAGAGAGGAAGAATGCCAACTGTAAAATCCAATGCAGAGCATTTAACTAGAGGATTTCAAGTGCAGACCTCTTCTGTAGGAAAAATGGAAAAGCTCATTACAACAACCCTGAGCACTCCATTTATTACTTCATCGATGATATCCCCTAAGTCCACTACTACAAATGTCCCTGAACAAAAGCCTTCAGAAGGTCCCATGAAAGAAGCTTTAACCACTGCTGCATCTACAACAACTAAAGCTTCTAAAGTCATACAGGGAAAGATACCATGGCAAAGATTGTTCGGAAGCAAACAGGGTCAGCGGGAAATTCTCAAGAGACTTAGAAAGCCATCTAAACCATCAGTAACAATAAAAAGCAAAGCAACTGTCAGAACTATGACCACAACTGCACCATCAATGGTTTTAACTTCCTTACCTACAGCTGAGTCAATAGCTGCACCAATGACTGCCATACCTCATGTCAGACAAGGAAATCAAGGCAATTTGGGGAAATCCCCTGAAAACATACCAAGTTTGTCAAAATTCGCAGAATCACAGAATGCTCATAAAGTCATCTCTTTATTTACAACTGCCAGTCCATCTGGCAAGTACCAGAAAACAACAGTAATGTACACAACAGCATCTACACCTATGTATGCATCCAAGGTATTTACAGCTACAGCATCTCACATTACACCAATACCACCATCCATGACAAAGAAGACATACAAAGAAGACATAGCTGAGTTCTCAGGGTCTTACTCTGGAGGGTCTGGGGGATTTTCTGGTAGACCTTCACGAATTCGAAAGCCTGGTTTCCACAGACGGCGTTTTAGAGGAAGACGGCCACTTAAAGTATCTACCACACAAGCCCCAACTACCAAATCTGCTACATTTGAAACCACCACTTTAATGCAACAGACAACCTCAAGATTAACCAAGCCATTCTATATACCTACTACAGAGGTTGCAAAATCTACTATATACACACCATCTGACAAAATAGATTCCGACAATAAGGAATTTAGAACCAAAGCCAAACCAACCAATTTCCCAAAAACTCATTCTATTCCGAGCGAACTTTCACCTACAGCCAGCTTTTCTTATACAACTAATATAGTAATGCCCTACAACACACCACAGTCGAAAAAAAAGAAAACCAAAGCAAGAATAAACTCCAATAAAAGAATCCCACCACAAAGAGGTGGAGGAAGGTATCAAACTCAGAGACCTGTGAACAAAAACAGGGAGCATCTGGAACAACTAACAACAACTGCTTCTCCGGTCACTAAAAAGAGGCCTAGTACCGAGAGGACACTAATTTTTGATGCAGTAACTGTTGTCACAACAGAAGAAAACAACAAGCTTACTTCATTTCCATCCAGCAAAAGTATCTCTAATCAAATTCCAAATAATTATGATCACATTACTGTTTATGACACTATATCACCAACTACCAAAGGATTTGAATCATCTACAAATGACATAGCATCTAAGCCAATAATTGTTGGTGGACGTGCAGCCAGTTTTACAGTCGAATCCAACTCTGATGCACTCATTCCTTGTGAGGCTTCAGGTAATCCTGAACCTGCCATCAGCTGGAAACGGTTTTCCCCAGACACAGGTACCCAAATTCTGAATGTTTAAAATGAATGTTTTAAAATATCGGTTTTGTGTTTTAATGTGTTTAATTTTATAAAGATGGTGTTTTTATGCATTTGTTTTATTTTATTTTTTTCATTTTAGGGACTACATTAACCATTAACGGAAAATTGGGTAAATTTGAGGTGTTCAGGAATGGAACATTGTTGATTGAGAATGCAAACGTCAAAGACAGAGGACAGTATGTTTGTCTGGCTGAGAATGCTTATGGGTCTGACAAACTCACTGTCATGCTGTCAGTGGTTGCTTATCCTTCCCGGATATTGGAAGCAAAGGTTCGAGAGATTAAAGTCCACTCTGGTGAAAAAGTTGAGCTGAAATGCAAGACAGAAGGAAGACCTGTGCCAGTTGTAGCGTGGATTCTAGCAAACCGCACTCAGGTTAGGGCTCAAAATAATGGTCATGGCAGAGTAAATGTTACAAAAGAAGGCACTCTGGTCATCCAACAGGTATCAATATACGATCGAGGATATTATAAGTGCATTGCAAGTAACCCAGCTGGTATAGATACAGCGACCGTGCGTCTTCAGGTGGTGGCAGCTCCCCCTGGCATTTTGGAAGAAAAACGGCAGCTGTTGAGAACTGATGTTGGCCAGAGTGTATGGATGCCCTGTACAGCACAAGGAGACCCTCAACCCACTACGCACTGGGTTTTGATGGATGGGAGGGTTGTAATGCCACTTTACAGTAGCTCCAGAGTGTACTCATTTCCTAATGGTACTCTTCACTTGAAAAACCTGGATGTCTCTGACAGTGGAAAATATGAATGTATTGCTACAAGTTCCACAGGATCTGAGCGGCGAGTAGTCACACTATCAGTGGAAAAAACAGAAATTGCCCCAGAAATAATTGAAACATCTGACAAGAGTACTGAGCTGGCATATGGCAGCCAACTTCGTCTGAACTGTTCTGCAACCGGTATTCCCAAACCCAAAATTATTTGGAGACTTCCTTCCAAAGCCCTTGTGGACCAGTGGCATAGGTAATTAAAAAAAAACACATCCACATGCATACATTTAAATAACATTTTACCAAATACATTCAAATACTGGGGCACGGTGGCATAGTGGTTAGCACGTTTGGGTGTTCGATACCCGCTTCCACCTTGTGTGTGTGGAGTTTGCATGTTCTCCTCGTGCCTCGGGGGTTTCCTCCGGGTACTCCGGTTTCCTCCCCCGGTCCAAAGACATGCATGGTAGGTTGATTGGCATCTCTGGAAAATTGTTTGTAGTGTGTGAGTGTGTGAGTGAATGAGAGTGTGTGTGCCCTGCGATGGGTTGGCACTCCAACCCATGGTGTATCCTGCCTCGATGCCCGATGACGCCTGAGATAGGCACAGGCTCCCCGTGACCCGAGAAGTTCTGATAAGCGGTAGAAAATGAATGAATGAATGAACATTCAAATACTCAAAAACTATCAAACAGTTTATCAAATATCTTCATTCAAAAGATACATTTTACTCAAATCATACATCTTCCTCTTACATTAATGGTTTACAACAGCTTGCAGAAAAAATGCATCTTGAACCTAACTTCCAATTTCCATTTTTTCTATTAGCGGTGGTGTATAGTTTAAAGAAATCTGGTGATGAATTAGGTTAAAAGTAGGCTTCTTATTATCTTAACAAACTTTTACTTTTATGATTACAGAATGGGCAGTCGTATCCAGGTGTTGGAGAATGGCACGCTTATCATCGACTCAGTTAGTGACAAGGATGCTGGAGACTACCTTTGTGTAGCACGCAGCAATGCTGGAGATGATCTACAACTAATGAAAGTCTTTGTGTCCATGAAGCCAGCTAAGATTGAACCCAAGTTTATTGGTAAGAAACAGGTACCATATGGCAAGGAACTAAAGGTGGACTGCAAGGCTTCTGGTGCCCCTGTACCAGAGATTTCATGGGGCTTGCCAGATGGTACATTGGTCAACAATGCTCTTCAAGCCGATGGCGTAATTAGAAGTCGATCCAAACGTTATATATTGTTTGATAATGGAACACTTTATCTAAATAGGGTGGGGATGGATGAAGAAGGTGACTATACATGTTATGCAGAGAACACCTTAGGCAAGGATGAAATGCATGTTCAAATTACTGTTGTGAGTGCAGCACCTCGGATACGCCCCTCGGCCCTCAATTATGCCAAGGTTAAGCCAGGAGGGAATGTCCGCTTTGACTGTGAAGCCATTGGGGAACCCAAACCAAAGATTCTGTGGATGCTACCGTCAAGTGACATGATTGCTGCATCAAATGAACGATATTTGATGCATGTCAATGGATCTCTCGATATCCGCAATGTAAAATTATCTGATGCAGGAGAATATGTTTGCATAGCTCGCAATGCTGCTGGTGATGAGAGCAAAGTATACAAGTTGGAAATAGATGGAAATCCACCCATCATCAATGGCTATTACCAGAACAAGACAGTTGTTAAGGATACAGCAGAAAAATATTCTAGAAAGTTCATAGACTGCAAGGCAGAAGGAGACCCACCTCCAAAGATCACATGGATAATGCCAGACAATATCTTTCTTACAGCTCCTTACTATGGGAGCAGAGTTATTGTCCACTACAATGGAACTCTAGAGATCCGCAATGTTAGACCTACAGACACAGCTGAGTTTATATGTATAGCACGGAATGATGGGGGTGAATCTGTCTTAGTTATACACCTGGAGGTTACCAACCAACTTATGAGGCCTATCTTTAAAAACCCCTTTAATGAGAGATTGATGACTCGACTAGGCAAAACTACAGTACTTAACTGTTCTGCTGATGGAAATCCACCTCCAGATATGATCTGGACTTTACCCAATGGTACACAGTTGATTGGAAGGCAAAATATGGGATCTCATCATCATTTGGGCAGTGATGGCACATTTGTCATACATAATCCAAGCAAAGGGGATGCAGGCAAGTATCGCTGTGCTGCAAAGAACAAGATGGGATACATTGAGAAACTAATTATTCTAGAGGTTGGACAAAAGCCTTACATTCTGACACGACCAAGAGGGATTATTCGTAGTGTGTCTGGAGAACCACTGTTCCTCCACTGTTTGGCTGATGGAAGCCCTCGTCCCAACATCCTCTGGACACTGCCAGGAGGTCATGTCATAAGCCGCTCTCAGATCACTGGTCGCTATCAGCTAATGGACAATGGTACGCTGGTCATCCACCAGACCAATTTACACGACCGTGGGAATTATATGTGCCGTGCAAAGAATAATGTAGGGGATGCACTTCTATCTGTGCCTGTCGTCATAGTTGCCTACACACCCCGCATCACGAATGGACCCCCACCAAATGTAAGGACAACAACAGGCACTCCAGTGCAACTACCCTGCATTGCTGTTGGAATACCAAAACCAGAAATCACCTGGGAACTGCCTGACCGATCAGTTCTCTCCACAGCCGGAAAGGGACGTTCTGCAGGTAGTGAGCTACTCCATCCATCAGGCACACTTATAATTCAGAAGCCAACAAGAGCTGACTCTGGCACTTATAAGTGCTTAGCAACTAATCATCTTGGAACAGACACCAGAGTCACATTTCTGACGGTTATTTAAAAGAGTCAACGAACATCCACCAGCGCTTTTTAAATCTTCAAGACAATTGACAGACACCAGTGCTTCCAAAATCTCCTTTGTAAATTAAATTCTATTATGGCATATTTTATCATTTAGAGTGGCAAGAACCTAAATTTCCGACAAGGGCCTGAAATCTGCAGTCAAGTACAACCAAATAGTTATATGTTGATACAATATGAGGCGCTAATCACAGATGCTAATACATGCAAAGCTGTTTCTGAGATTGCTATGTATGTGATTTCACTATTATTGCCCGTATAAGTCATATAGTGAGCAGCTGACAACAATATATATATTTTTTCAATACATTTTGTAACACAGTTTATGTCGATGTAAAATATTTGCAAGTTACAACATTTAAGACTGAATTAATATATTTGGAAAACTATCACAATTTTTATGTGATTGATAGTATACACGTATAGTGGTCTCGTTTTTATAATTCTACTAAAGAAACAATAGTGTTTGTTACTATATGAATGGCTTTTGAAGTATTTTCTGAAACACTTGTGTTTAATATTTATGTGACTTTTATACTTTATAAAATATTTCAGTATTGTTTCACATCAATTGAAATATTTTCTTTCTGTAGAATGTTAGGGTGCTTTCACACCTGCCTTGTTTAGTTCGGTTGAATCGTACCAGAGTTCGATCGCTCGTTTGGTGCGGTTTGTTTGGGCAGGTGAGAATGCAGCGATCGAACTCTGGTGCACACCAAAAGCGGACCAAACAAGCGTACCGAGACCTCCTTGAAGAGGTGGTCTCGGTACGCTTTCAAACGAACTCTGGTACGGTTCGTTTGTGGTGAGAACACGGTCTGAGATAGAATAGACCTAACTGCAAAAAGTATTGCGCATTTTGGACTAAACCAGCTGCCGTAGAGGGTCATTGGCAATATTTTCGGAAGATGAGCATGTCACAGTTTCGCAAACATAATGCTCGCCGCCTCCTAAAGTGTCCTGCGATGCATCTTCGCCGTTTGCAGTGCATTAAAACTATATTTTAAAGCTGCATCCGCGCTTCATTCTGAAAATTAAGACTTTGCATAGAGTGCTGTATACAATAGTAACGATGTAGTAGATTACAACCACGAACATAATCACAGCGCACGGTCGTCTCTCCGTGGTGTACTGTATGCTGTATTTTCCTCTTTTTGTTTACTTCCGGAGTTTCGTTGAAATTTCCCGCACGTTTATTCTGACCGATCGAGAAGCAGTTTAGGAAATACGCTCAAAGACATGTGGCCAATGAGTGATGTGGATGTTATCACATGACTGTATTTTGGTTCGTTTCAACTGGGGCGGAACAGAACGATCAGTGTGGTGTGAAAAGGAACCAAACCTGATAAAAAGCTACAAAGTACCATTTATTTGCTTTTGGTCCGGACAAAATGAACCGAACTGTAGGTGTGAAAGCACCCTTATTGTCTGTAATATTACTTTATTTCAGAAACCTCTTTAAGTCAGGATTTAAATAGATTTTTTTTATCCTTTTTTACATTATTACTTAAGTTAGCACAAATTCTGTGTATTCTCACAGAAATGTGTACCAGTCGTTAGTTTATACAGCACATTATCCCGTCTCCTGCCTACTGTTTATTGACGCTTCAACAGTCGCTGTTTAAATATGAACGGGCACTATAAATTAAAGTTTTTCTTGTTTTCAGACAAAACATCTTCCAGAATATATGTAAGACAAGCTGGAGAAGGACTTTTCCATTAACACTGGAATGTGGAATTGATTTGTAAGCTAGAGAAACCACTAGCATATGCTCACAAGAACAATCAAGTGATATTAGCTGGTTTGGCAAGATAGACTCTGTAACAAATAGTAATTTGGGTTCGGTTATGTAATCCTGCCTAGAAAAGCAAATCACTTATAAATTGTGTCAGAAAAACAGAATTTGTAGTGCTGATATTTATCTTTGAGCTTAAAGATTGACAGATTACTATTCATTGATTATACTTGGCACAAAAACCTTTAAATAGCTCGAGTTTCCAATTGGGTAACTTTGTATACCTCAAAAATATACTATCTTCAAGTAGACATTTAGCAAATGCTTTTATCAAGAGCAATTTACAATTCCATACTTATAAAAATGCCTAGGAGATAAACTCACAACTTTGTGATCAGTAGGTCAAAGTCTAAACAAGACCGCTGCTGGGATTTCCAAGTTTTTAACTTCTATATAACTTTTTTAATAATAAATGAACTGAACGATAAAAGACAAAAATTCCCCTTTGTCTGAGTATATTAAGTATCTCCTTGTTAGAAATCCGAGATTATTTGTAGTGGCATTGGTTCCTTTTACTGGAGGGTAGAAATATAGCATTAGCTTAGCTCATTAAGATGAGCTCATCTGGGCTGAATTAGTCAGATTTTATGAGCTTGAATTTGGAAGCCTATGCTTTGCTAGAAGCAAAACAAAAATTGAATACAGATAAGATATCATTTAAATCTAAAGAATTAAAATTTATACAGTTAAATAATAATGACTCAAATACTGGGAAGTCATATACTGTAGGAGTCACATCGGTGTTGTGAAATATTGGCAACACAGTATGCATTATCTGCTTTTCTTGCCTGTGTTGGTTGATTTATTTTTGTTCAAATGAATAAAGTCTAAAAAGATGTTTTAGTTTATGTTATATGTCAAATCCATCCGTGCTGTCCTTTGGGTAACATCTGGCCAGTGGATTCCCCCAGTTGGAATGAACGTTTTTAGGATTCCAGCTGGCTACAACACAGCACATGAAGAGTAATGGAAAAATAAAGCTTGCCCATTTCAGTCAGAGGCTTTCTCAAAAGCCTGCCATATCTGATACAAGTTCTCCAGAGTTCTCCACAAACACTGATCACTTCTGTAAACTTCATCTAATGAGATGATCCTGCTTAAGATGGACATTTTATACAGTAAATTGAGGGACTTTTAGATTGTAATCATTTGTGAAATCTAGTGTATATACGCTGGGTAGCAGTCTGACCGTTTAATGTTACATACTCGAAGGTAGAAGGTACAGTAGTAAAAAGTCAAATACGTAGATGAAATTGTTCAGTCTGCCAAAATATAGAACTTGAATTTTAAACACAATCTACTTCCTCATGTCTCAGGGTACTTTCTGTACTCCACCTGCACTCAGAGGTAAACCGATAATGCTAAATTGCTCTTAACAAACATATTTCCTCCATCAGGTGATTACGATCTTTTCTGGGTTTTTAGGAAGTAGTTCATCCTTAAATGTTAACAATGAATCTAAACAAGGGAAGTGAAGAGAATAGTTTGAATGGATTCATTTTCCTAGCATTAAAATTAGCTCTCTATTCATGAGCATGTTGGAGAATTTCTGTAGAACTTTTCTCACAGCATTCCATTTCTATAACCTGTGTTCGAATATTTTCCACCAAGCCTGCTATGGTGATACAGGAATTTCACAACGGTGGTTGAAAATCTGCATGTTGGTCCCACAGCCACAAAGGATAGATTCATCTTTCTGTTTCCATCACAGATTTCCCGTTACTGAATGTGTAGTAACACAAAACTGGAAATTAGCAGCATGAATTATTTCCAGCGGCTGCTGCTCTGGGATGTCACAAAATATTTTTAATTGACCATTTTCAGATCGAACATATGAAGTTACTTTCCTTGATAAATTAAGTTCCAGACCATATAATGAGCTCCAGGTGATCGTGTATAAGCCGGGCTTAACCACATGGACTGGTCAGCACCTTTCCCAGACACCCTGAGGCCCAAGGTTGATTAGTCCAGGCTTCAAAATCAGTCTTATATTATTACCTCCCCCAGGGTTTCAACTCAGACCTTTAAATATAGAGCAGACTTTGTTTATTTTACACTAAATACAGTTTGCAACAGCACAGCTTTCTTTTGAAGCCAGGAAAAGCTTCCTGTCTCTGAGATGATGTTTCCAATTCTCCAACCAGGCAGCACGGTAGAGTGGTTATGGTTTGTTAGGGACAGAGGGGCAAAGGGTCTGAATACATGTCTGCACCATGTTGTTGTAGCAGAGGGTGGGCAGGGAAATGATGCCGTTCTCTACTGTGCAGTTAATAAATGGATCACAGCTCATGCTTTAAGTACCTTCACTTCTGCAAAGTCCATCTGGTTCTTATTAGTCCTTAAAAGCCATTTTACTGAAGGGAACGCGTGTCAAATATTGCTGTCTGTTGACTTAATTAGTGGTTCATGAAGTTCAGTTGGATCAAAGGTGCTTGAGTGGCATATTGGGAAAACCCATTGGAATTTTTCCAGTTGCTGAATTCTGGGAAGCAGCCAAACAATAATAATTGTGACCAATAATTTCACCAAAAGCAACATGGAAATTCTATGTAGATGTTTTCATCTTGTCTAAAATTACAATATTACTTGCTACCAATAATACTAGCTAGCTATATTTGATTTAATCTCATGGTAAGCGTCATACTTTAAACAATTTAAAGCTATACAGAGATCCAGAGATAGCTAAAGATATAAAAATTATATAAAGATATAAAAATGACATTTATTTTTGAAACCAAGTAAGGGTTAAGTCATTCGAGTACAGTGCATGCTTACGATATGTAAAGTCACACTGTAGCTCTGTCTATAGAGTTTATGTTAAGGTCGTCAGTGTTTGCTTCTAACATTTCACACCACTGGTTATAACTGTTATGTCTGCCATGTGGCTTTTTACACTTTTTGTAAATAAGTAGCTATGAAAAGAAACCTTACTTAATGAGAACCAAATGTATATCAGTCTTGATGCTTGTGTGCAAACCGTACATCCAACATCCGTCTTATACATAAATAGCGTCTTTAGTATTTAATTTTTTCAGTTAAGGTGTTCAGTTTAGTTAATGCCTAAAATACATACCACTAATAAATATACACAAGTTGTTTATGGTGTGAACATTTTAATAGAGGTCCTATATTTTTAAAAGAATCTCAAAAATGTTTCAGAGGTTATTACTATGACAGGTCAAGAGAGAGGATGATGTGCTACTCATTCATCCAGCCTGTATCTTCATACACACAGACCGTTGTCCTACTTTTCGCTCTTGTTCAGATATAGAAGGAATATTTGGGCAATAAAAACATAGTGCAGGTCATGGGATCTACAGAACCTCCACACATTAAAGTTTATTTCCATACATACGGTGACATCATTCACTAGGAACACTCAAAACATCAGCGGGACGTCACATGGGGCCGCAGAGGAAAAATAAATCTGTTGATTTAAGCTTGTGTTTATGGGTAATTTTTACTAAAACATGCAGACTATGTTTACCCTCAAAGGTGAAGTTTGGCATCACTTTGTGGGCAATTAATAATTTTGAGGCAATAAAATCAGCAGATTATTTAGTGATTACCTTTCTGTTACAGCAGCACCGACCTTAGCACTAGCGTTGTTGAATACGTTATTGTTTCTATAGCAACAGCTCATAAGTTTGTAAGGCGGATGCTGTACATAATTCTAAGCCTAAAATAAAAATGAAGCGATGTATGTAAGAATGTGAGTAGATATTTGGTTAACATATAAGTTGCAGTGCTTGTTGAAGTTTATGTAAAATGACAAACCTTTTTTTTTATTATTATACTCTAAATGCAACAAAAAATGGATAAAAAGTACAACGTGTTCGTTAATTAAAAACTAAATAATAATACTTGATATAAGAGAAATAATTATCCATGCCAACCATGATTATTTTGTCCATGGTTTATTCTTTACATGCAGTGGATAGTGATATGTTTGTGGTCGATTATACAGCACTCGGTACCGATGGCTGCAAATGCACTAATGCAGGAATTAATTAACCTCGGTGGATGAATACATTTGGTTGTAAAATCAAACGCCAGCAGGCAGCTGTGTGCAAAACTGGGTCAACAGCAACATAGTCCAGGACATTCCGCACCACAAACATCACACACTCCACAACAGGACTAAGCACAAGCTCAAGGTGACAACTACAGTGTCACGCCATAATACACAAATCAACACAACAACAGCAATGCAATCCAATAAAGACTTTATTTAATAAACAACATAACTCGGAGGAGCATGCTCTTTGGTGTTACTACAATATGCTTCTCATTTTACTTAATTTGAAACTGAAATTAATGGCACTGGAAAAAAAAACTTAATCAAACCATATTTTAATGAGTCTGTTTGCTGTTTGCTCTTAGAATATTTGTGTGTGTGTTTATGAAATACATCACCAGCTCACTTGGAAGCACTCTTTTGGAGAGTTGATTTGTAGAATGAAACGCCTATACTGTAAAATCATACTGGGAACAGAGTGAGTTCATCTGATGTGAAGACAGTGAAGTCATTTTTGGAAAACTTAAAGCTGCAGTAAATATCTCATGGAGATTTAGGGATTTGGAGACCTCTGTGGTGGATGCATGTAACTACAGGAAGTTCACAAAAAAATTTTTTGAATGTCAGCACTCTTTTTCTATGTGAAATAATTGATGGTCGTGAAGCTACAGGCTCCTCATTGTCAACATATCATACATACCAACTTTGTAATAACTAGCATGATATTAGACAATCTTGATGCTATGCATCAAAAATTAACGTTTTAACTTATATTTATGTAGATCAAAACCCCATATATGAAACTTCCATTGAATTCAGTACTGCTTCTCTGACCCTCAAGGCTGCTTCACAATTTGAGAACAAAACCAAAAAATAAGAAAGATAACCATGGAAATAACTAAGTAATGGTTAATAAAACTTCAACCTTAACAGAACAAAAGTTGAAAGCTATATGTAAATGGCGAAATAATCGTGGCGAAAAAAGAAGAAACTTGAATCTTAGTGGATGGAGAAAATAGAGATCAAGCATAACTCTGACTCATAAGGTGGTTGATGGTTGAGAAGGGGGAGGGGTGTAGACCATAATATGTTCCATCAGCGGGGGGCACTGTGGCTTAATGGTTAGCACGTTTGCCTCACACCTCCAGGGTTGGGGGTTCGATTCCCGCCTCCGCCTTGTGTGTGTGGAGTTTGCATGTTCTCCCCGTGCCTCGGGGGTTTCCTCCGGGTACTCCGGTTTCCTCCCCCGGTCCAAATACATGCATGGTAGGTTGATTGGCATCTCTGGAAAATTGTCCGTAGTGTGTGTGTGTGTGTGTGTGTGTGTGTGTGTGTGTGTGTGTGTGTGTGTGTGTGTGTGTGTGTGTGTGTGTGTGTGTGTGTGTGTGCCCTGTGATGGGTTGGCAATCCGTCCAGGGTGTATCCTGCCTCGATGCCCGATGACGCCTGAGATCCCCCCGTGACCCGAGAAGATCGGATAAAGCAGTAGAAAATGAATGAATGTTCCATCAGCCTGGCTAAAAAATCTCAATGGTCTCTACAGTAGAACTAAAGGCTTTTGTGCTACTTGCTTTAGACAGACAACCTACTGTGATCATACCATGGAATAGCGGAGCCAGCTTGCTGTGCGCCTAGTTCATTTCTTCTTAACCTTGTACAGACAGTGAGCTCAGAATCCAGACCATGGAGTTGTTGAACAGTAGCCACTGTATAAAAACGCTGATCAGGCAAGTGCCAGGATTGGTAATAACAGTAATCCTACACTGAACAAACAGCAGTTAGAAAGCAACCAGCCCAGGACTGAAGAAACCACAGTTACTAGACACCCAGCTCATATAATAAGTCACAAGGATTCCAAATTTGCTCTGTTTAAACCTCAAATACAGCACCAGTCAACAAATTAGCATCAGAATCTCTATAATCACCAGAATCATGCTGTATATTAATAAAGTGCATAAATTGGGTGTCAGAGTGGAGACTTATTTCCCTACTCCACGTTGTCCTGGAAAGGTTTGGTGTAATTTTTGCCGTCAGGAAGACAGAGACCAATAAAAGCTGGTCGTCAGGGTTGCTGCTTGTATTTCATTGTGTTGCTATGAGAGAGAGGTACAACATCAGCACTGCCAAAAGCTGTATAAAGACACAGGCGTATTCTAGCCAGGATTATGTAGTAAAGGAGATGTTTTCCTCTCTTTTCCCTTCAAAGCCACACATGAGTGAAGTGTTTGTTTTGGCAGGGGTAGGACGACGGTAGCCTACGTCGCACATGAAGGAGCTGGGGCCGAACGAATGGGATGCAGACGATACGGGGGCCCAGGAGGTAGGAAAGAGTGGGGGTTTAAATGGAAAACCAGGAGCAGTGTCAAATTCCTGCTTTTCCTTTTTCCCATTCCTTTGGTTATTTTTTTGAAGAACAAGGCTTTAGTATCAGGACAGCAGAACCAATGTGATGTTATTCTGAATGTTAGCTTTATTTTTATTCTCTCACTTCCGTAGGAACTCCGAAAATAATTCTACTTTCATAAGATTTTCTTTCATATGAACTTTAAGGCTGTATGCATCACGTTCGGATTGTTCGCAAGATGTAAATGAAGCAGGTTGTAAAATTACGGTAGGAGGGCAAGTAAAAATCAAAACCAAACAAAAACCTGGAGTTAAAATAACGACGCCAATGTAACACTCTCGTTCCTATTGAGTACGGATCTTAAACCCGTCCACACATCCAGGCTGAGACAGACGTTTTGAGTCGTATGTTCATACCGGTGCTGGAACAGAGTCAAGAGCAATAGCTGGGAGTGTGTACGGTGAGGATTAATCTGCTGTTTTCACACCGGAGTGCTCCTGAGACAGTACAAATCTGCATTGTTCACAAAAATATCCCTATGAACGTCACATGCAGAAAAAAACCCCAGATATAGCTGATGATTGTTGTTCTAGGAAGAATACATGGGAAGCTGCGGGAACATTATGTGGGTAATCAGATGATGTGAAAGTGACATACAGACTGATAAATAAACCTCAATCTCAGTAGTACAGCTGAAAGAAAAAAAAAAGAAGAAAAAAAAACAGGAAGCAAAATCTCATTTAATGAAGCTGACGCCATGTTTACAGAGTGATTCGTCTTGAGTTTGTTTCTGAACCAGTAGTGTCGGCTTTTTACTTATTACTTATCATGAGATCATCATAAGCACAAATGCTCTTCATAGAGATCCTAAAACCTCCTACATTCATGGGGTTTGAATCATAACTAATCGCTTCTTCGATCGATGGTATCCGTGGATGTACTTGCTTCTTAAGATGAAGCCTTTCTCATTTTTTTTTGCAACATATACCTTACAGCACTGTGAAATTCTTTCTTCACATATCCTAACTTTGGAAGTCGGGGTCAGAACACAGGGTCAGACATGATACGTCGATCCTGGAGTAGAGGGAGTTAAGGGCATTGCTTCAGCGGTAGCTTGGCAGTGCTAGGGCTTGAACCCTGATCAACAACCCAGAGCCTTAGCCACTTGAGTCATAACTGCTCCAATCTCTGTGCAACAAATAAGGATGAGAAAGAAAAATATTGAATCCAGATGTGTGATCTTTTGTGAACATTTCAGTCTAGCAGGCAATGGATGGGACACAGACAACGGTCCAATGAAAAGACAGAGATAAATCAGAATAAAGCTGAGAACATAATAATAACAGACCGCTTGACAAGAGTTCGTATCAGATCTAAGAAATTAATCTGAAGTAAATAAAGCAACTAGTTTAGCAGTTAAAGTAACCAAAAAAGATGGTTAGATTTTTTTTGGTGTCATGGAACGGATAATGGATTTTCCTGCATAAAAATGTAGCTCTCAGAGAATGACGTCTGCTTTGATGCTCAGCATGAAACCACCAATAGCCAAGATGTCACTTGGGGCCCTGAGTTTTTATGGAGGTCCCTGAAGGCCGGCCGTCTTCCAGTAAGTATCGTCATTTTTTTTATCATCTCAGAAGCATTGCCAAATTACGTCCCATGTTGACTTTCTCTGTGGCTGAAAAGTTAATCAACACTTTTGTATTTTCATATCCTGACTACTGTAATGCTTTGCTGGCTGGAGTTCCTAACGCTACCCTAAGTAAATTACAGTTGGTACAAAATTCAGCTGCTAGAATTCTGACTAGGACCAGTGCAAGGGAGCACATTACACCTATCCTGGAAAAAGTTAGTTTTCATATTGATTTTAAAATTCTCATGCTCACTTATGGGGGCCACGGTGGCTTTGTGGTTAGCACGGTCGCCTCACACCTCCAGGGTTGGGGTTCGATTCCCGCCTCCGTCTTGTGTGTGTGTGGAGTTTGCATGTTCTCCCCGTGCCTCGGGGGTTTCCTCCGGGTACTCCGGTTTCCTCCCCCGGTCCAAAGACATGCATGGTAGGTTGATTGGCATTTCTGGAAATTTGTCCGTAGTGTGTGAGTGTGTGAGTGAATGAGAGTGTGTGTGCCCTGCGATGGGTTGGCACTCCGTCCAGGGTGTATCCTGCCTCGATGCCCGATGACGCCTGAGATAGGCACAGGCTCCCCGTGCACAGGCTCCCCGTGACCGAGAAGTTCGGATAAGCGGTAATGAATGAATGAATGAATGCTCACTTATAAGGCCTTGAACAATTTGGCCCCTCGATATTTGTGAGAGGGGCGCACAGTGGCTTAGTGGTTAGCACATTTGCCTCACACCTCCAGGGTTGGATTCTTGCCTCCGCCTCGTGTGTGTGGAGTTTGCATGTTCTCCATGTGCCAAAAATATGAACATAATTTCATATTTTATGTCAAGCGCTTTGAGAAGCTACTTTTAAAGGCGCTATACGAAATAAATGTAATTATCATTATCATAAGTAACATACGACGCTATCTCAAACAATGAAAGCCAAAACAAAACAACTGAAGAAAAGATGAGACAGAACTGTGGTAGAGATGTTCTAATAACCAAAAACCATGCATGCAACACATGGATGCATAACACACTTAGAGAAAAGCACAATCAGCCCTCTTCTGCAAAAACCCCAAGATTTGATAGTCATAGTAATTGACACGGAAGACACAGTATGCTATCGCTTTGCATGAAAGAGCATGCCCGGTATTACGCCCATGCCTACGTAATGTAAACATACAAACTAATATCTATCTAGATACAAACTACTATCTATCTAACACCACATCTACCATGCATTTTTAGGCACATACCCTGATTCTTTCTAATAGTCTCTGGATAGTAGGACAACCTCTTGGAAAGCTACAAGAATCGTATTGGAAATGGCGATGCATAAACAAAACATGTGGTTTTTTTGTTTGTTTGATTACGGCAGAGGAGAGAGAAAGACTTTCTATCATGACAGTGGAAAACGTTACAGACATGGAAAGTGTAAAGCAGGTAAATATGCAGGTTATTTCTGCAGCTTTAGTTCTATTATTAGAGGATCTGCGTTGCGTAATCTATCGAACAGCACACGTTATTCCCCGTCTGCGACGTTACGTGTAACGCGGCCAAGAGTTTATCGGGATCGTCTCGTCGAGTGTGAGAGTGTGACGAGGTATAATTTTATAATACGGCTGTAATCGCACAGTGAACACGAGGCTTAAGTCTGATCCATAAAAGCTTTTAGAAACGGATCCAAGACGTTAAGCACCGGCTTCCACATAAACACACCGGGAACGGTCGGCTGAAACGGCTGCCATTTAGCATTTCAGAGTCATTTCTCTGAAGCAGTAAATACCATGTCAGGAAACTAAGGCTACTGTAAAAATGGTCGTAATCTGGTGGTTAAACATATGAATTTACAATGGCATGGTAAAGAATGACAAATTGTCCCAGAAGCATATTCGGGGTGTGGCTATATACTCTTTTTGTATTCGCGGGATGTAATATGAGAATAAGGTACTGTATGATGTTCTATTAACATAAAGAGCCTTTGATGTAAGGCGTGACAAGGGACAATGAGATGAAATTCTGCTTTACTGAGGTGTCAGGTTGACTTTCACAGTCTGTTTGCAGAAAGACAGGGATCATTGAACCTCGTGGACACCGATGGACGGCCTCTCATGCGCCTCGTTGATGTATCATGTTAGCTGGCTGTATGTTTATGCCTTTTGGAACTTCTACCTTCTACAGTGAGTATTTTATTATGCAATTTAAACGCAGTTCGTTAATTTAGATGTTCTTCACGTTTTTCCATCTTTCCGTCGGGTCGACTCCTTGAACTGACTTCACTATTCTTAAAAACGAAGCAAACTTCTGCTTATGGGGCAATGAGTCAAGACAACTTTCTTTTAAAAAGGAGAAGTCTGCGATAAAAACTGCTCATATGGGGAAAAAACCTTTACAGCTCTGTCTCCTTTAAACTGGCTTTATTCATTCATGAATTCCTTCATCTTTCTGGTCAGGATCAAGATGGATCTTGGAGGACATTTTATGTGAGAAGGGAATACAGGACATAAGCAGTATAACGGATGGAACACTAGTCCATCCTGAGACCCCATTCTCACACACTCGAGGCGTAAAATCGGACTGTTTTGTACTTGCGTTTGTTTAAAAGGCAATGATTGAAATGCATTGAAGCACCAATTATAAATCACCTACAGTACAAACTATCTAAATTTCTTTTGCTTTCACTGTCCACTTTATTAGGAACACCTGTATATTTACGCAGTCTCAGAGTTCACACTTTTTTCATTATGATGTTTCATGTTAACATGTTAAATCGAAGCTCTTGTTCATGTCTCTGCATGATCCTTTGAATTACGCTGCTGCCATTAGATAACTATACAGATTTGTTCCTTATAAAGTGGACCATGAGTGTATATGGCTTTATATGTATATATCATCATCATAATCATCATCATCATCATCATCATAATCATCATCATCATACAGAAAGGTGTGTAATTGTAATTAGTGTAATAAAAAGATCAAAATAAATAAATAAATAAATAAATAAATAAATAAATAAATAAATAAATAAATACAAAAATCATTGTAAGTAGATAAAAAAAAACTATATCAAAATAATAGAAATAATAAAAAATTCAGAACATAAAAAAAAATCCAACCATGAATTCTAAAATAATGGAACTAAACAAATATAAATATAAATGCATGAGCCGGATTGCGCAGTTCAAACATATGACATACTATTTTGGTGCTCCAAACCTCTGTACACACACAGCTTGTCAGGAAACAAAAAACAGAAGAGAAAGTTTTTTTCCTAATATATTTACTTTTACTTTTTTTTGTTCAGACTTGCAGACGAGGATCGTTAGACTAAGAAGTACATCAAGACTAAGCCGTGTCCGACAGGTGAGTACGGTGTACGGTGTACACCAAACACTGTATTACTGATATTTTTCCAGGATAGCGCAGCAAAATGAGGTCATTTCCGAGGTACTAGAGCGGGAATAATGCAAACATAAATGCAAATGTGTGTGTGTGTGTGTGTGTGTGTGTGTGTGTGTGTGTGTGTGTGTGTGTGTGTGTGTGTGTGTGTGTGTGTGTGTGTGTGAACTGTACCTTTTAAGTCCTGCTTTAGGTGTGAAGTTCGATCATCCAGGATAATATATAATGACACAATGTACTATCAGTTTCCTAAATACGGATTTGAGGTCATTTGTTCAAATGAGGCTATTTAGGAATCCAGTCAACAGTTCAGCCATAAACGTCAAACATTGTGAAATTCTGTTACAGAGCGTCTGACTGAAAATGTGCTTCACTGATAACGATTGGTTCTATTAATCTGTCCGAATAGAGATAATGTAAAAAAATGTATATTTGCTAAATCAGTGGAGGAAAAAACTGGTTCAGGTCTAAAACACAGTGAAAAACCTGGATGTGTGTATTTTAAGACGTTAAAATACTGTTGCTGGGGCATTTTATGTTTATTTTCCTCTGAACATATACGAATATTTGAATATATATATATATATAACCAGTATATATATATATATATATATATATATATATATATATATATATATATATATATTTATATATGTATGTATATAAGCTCCAGGACTTAATTGCTGCCTACTGAATTGAGGAACATCTTTGTTATGACCTACAGTTAATATCTGAAGTTCATAATAAAGTAAATGGAATGAAATAACGAAACTTATGGCTTCAATTTACACCCGAACAGCATGAACAGCGTCAATTCCTTAACCTTGTTAATGGACAAATATTTATTATTTTGACTGAACAGGAAATGGGTTTTATTAAATACAGGAAATGGATATATTTCTGTAAGGCTTAGAAGTAAGAAGTAAAATACGAATGTTTTAGAAACACACACACACACACACACACACACTCACACACACACACACACATATATATATATATATATATATGTGTGTGTGTATACAGAGTATCCTAAAACTGTAGCTTGTAAAATATTCAAAGCATTCAAATGAAGTCTATATAGTACTTTACACCAATTCCTGGTTTCACGCCAGCATTAACCAATGCACCAGTTATGTGGTTACTGGGCTGCTGATTAATTTTAAATCACAGTATCGGCTCTAACTGTGTGAGCAGAAGTGCTGAAGTGTTTTTTTTTTTTCATTCTCACTTCCTTTCTCGATGCACCCTCACAAATTCCTTCATATGCAAGCAATTTCAGTCAGGACCACTTGAGTCACAAAATAAAGACAATTCTTTGACATATTTGATTTTTTTTTTTATTTGCAAGCTTATAAAAATTTACATTTGGCGGTATGGCTCTGTTCTGAATTCCCCATCCTTTTCATGAGCTCCATGAAAGCTAGTCAGGGAACAGCAGCAGCTTCTGGGGACAATCTCCCATTTAACTGGGAAAGCAGTGGACAAACTCACCCCATTTAGAACAGAGCCTGCATCAGTGACAACAGAACGACACTGATTATGATAAACACAAAGTTTCAAGGGGAGGAGGAAGGGGAAGAGGTGGGTTGCAGCATTGCAGAGGAAACAGCCAAGCAGACAGACTGAAGAATGCATTTAAATAGGGCGCCCTGTTTGAAAGGGACCAATAGCGTGCTTAGGAATCAGATCAGCTGATGGGCGAATTTAGAAAATTTAACATCAGCTGATAGCAGAGCTCGACTATGTGGCCTGCCTGAACTGATGCTGAACGCTATATAGTATTTATGGCACCTTGCTTAATGCTTTGCCTTTTACTGGCAGATAAAAGAGTGTTCCTCGATGTCCCTGATAGTGCCATGACCAAAAAAGAAGTAGGTTGTTGAATGCTGTTGATGAATATCTCTAGCAGGTTGCCTGTTTTAGCTGTTATCACGGTAAACGATACGGTATATGGCTTCCTTTTAATCTTTTGTATCTATCCACAGTGACCTCACAACTAATGGAGTCCATAGAAGAAACATCGACGAGCCTGGTGGATTTCAGGAACCTGACTAATTCCTCGTGTTCCCGTAATAACGTCGTGAAGACGACGGTTTTCCCCGTCCTCTATTCTCTTCTTTTCCTGCTAGGAATCATCCTCAATGGTCTAGCGGCATGGGTGTTTTTCAGCATCCCGAGTCGCTCGCACTTCATCATTTACCTCAAGAACATTGTGGTGGCTGATATCTTCATGACCCTGACTTTCCCGTTTAAGATCCTGTCTGACTCAAACATGGCCTCGGCTAGTCTCCGCATCTTCGTCTGCCGCGTGTCCTCCGTGGTTTTCTACCTTACCATGTACATCAGCATCATCTTCTTTGGCTTTATCAGTATTGACCGCTGTAAAAAGACTCTCTACCCTTTTGTTGTCACCAATTCTAAACGGCTGGCCTACAGGAAGCTCCTATCGGCTGGGATCTGGGTGGCCATGCTGGTGCTGTCTCTCCCTAACATGATTCTCACCAGCAAGATGCCTAAATCGGACCATTTTAGCTGCAGTAGCCTGAAAACCGAGCTGGGGTTAAAGTGGCACGAAATAGTCAACCACATCTGTCAGGTAATTTTCTGGGGTAATCTGATAGCAGTAGTGGTGTGTTATGTACTCATCTCCAAGGAGCTCTTTAAATCCTTCGCACGGACTCGCATTCTGAGTACGGCAGCTGAGAGCCAGCAGAGGAAGAACAAAGTGAGAGCTAACGTCTTCCTAGTTCTCGCAGTGTTCTTCATATGCTTCGTGCCGTTCCACTTCGCCCGAGTCCCTTACACCTTGAGCCAGACGAGGGAGCATCGTTTCGACTGCAGACAGAAACTTATCTTCTTCCAGGTGAAAGAGAGCACATTGTGGCTGTCCTCTCTGAACTCTCTTCTAGACCCGCTCATCTATTTCTTCCTCTGTAGGTCCTTCAGGGACTCGCTCTTCAAAATCCTACACCTCTCGAACGGGAGGTGCGGAACATCGCTGTTCAGTGCGGACACTCCTGCTGATAGCAACCCTGTGGGAGGACGTTCGACACGAATATAGTCAAGGTTTTCCCTGTGGGACTCTTTTACAAACGATCCTGAATGTGAATGTTTTAAACCTCTGGTAATGTTTTATAATATGGAGAAATTTGTACTGTATTTTTGCAATGAAAATTAAATCAATGAGAAAAAGTCAATTAGACACTTTAATCTTTATATTCTAAATAAATCAGTAGATTAAATTTATAAATCCAATTAAAATGTGTTTTTTTGTAATTAACCAATTTTAATGACTGACTTGCTTGACGTTTGCATCTATTTCACTAAATACTTCTTTAAATATCATTAAAATAGCCCACCATGTTGTTGTTGTTGTTGTTGTTGTTGTTGTTGTTGTTGTTGTTTCATTTTTATTTTTTACAGCGACTTTATTTTCCATAACAGCAGCTCTGACTTCCGTTTCACTATAATCATATAAAAATGCTTCAGTGTTGTTCTTGTAATAATTTTTTCTCACAGAAAAGCATTTGCTTTACCTTTAGTGATAGAAAAATGATAGAATGTTGTCAATTATACTGCATTCTCTCATACAAGAACTCATCTGTGTTGATGGAAATCTACCATAAAGCTAAAATCAGGAAGGAAGCGTCAATCATTACGGTGGCCACATAAAGCAAGCGCACCACCAAATAAAGCAACATTAACCTGATTGAACTAGTATTGCATTCTTGCGTCAGGACAAAAGAAGAGAAGAAATGAAAGGCTGAACTCGGAGCAGGTGAACAAATTAGGCCGTCGGAAAAGGGCCCCAAAGGAAGGCATGTGGATGCAATGTAATGCAATGCAACATTAAAAAAAAGTACATCGGTGTGCTTAATCGTTAGGGCATTAGACTACTTGGCCCTTGAGCAAGAGCCTTAACCCTCACTCCTACTTGGTTGTATAAATGCTAGAATTTATAAATGCTAGAAATCCTAACCCTAACCCTAACCCTAACACTGGTTCACTAGATTACAGACTTAAGATACCATCAACCTAAAACTGTTCATTTTTTTAAATATACATATAAACCATCAGGAGGAAAGTGCTAGTCGAAGTGCTTAAAGATAGCCAGTGGCTCGTTCGGACATCTAGAGGAAATTCATTCTACCACCTCGATGCCAGAACGGAAATGAGTCTATATCTTACCCCGAGAGACGGTGGGTCCGAGACCCGAGTGAGCGAGGTGCAGTGCAAGAAGTGATAAAACACCAAAAGCAGGGCTCGGGACCAGAAATAGATATTTGCGAGTGCTTTCTGCTTTCTTCCTGTTTTCATTTCCTTTGTCATTCATTAATAATAAACTCATTTCCACAACTCCAGGCAGCAGACGGCAGCCCGCCTTTTTATCTGGAAGAAACCTTTAACTTTAAAGCTGTTTAAAAGATATTACACAATACATACGACACATGAAGCAACAGCAACTTGAGAAAGATTAATGTGCTGTCAGTTAGTGACCACTACTGGTGAAAGAGGAACTCGGGCAAATTAGAGTTGCTTTTTATCAGTAATTATTACATAGGAAGGCTTTAAAAGAAAAGATAGACCTTAGGGAGGTTAAATAATTTCCTGGAAATGCATCAAATATGTAGTGGTATTTATTTTTTGTATTGTGCATGGTCATGTGGTTTCTAATGCACCAAAATAAGTTCAGCACTTGTTATTGGCACCAACAGAGAAGTTGTCATGTCAGGGGTGTGTTTCCTCACTCCGTTGAACTGTTAACTAGACTTGCTTCACAATCGAGGTGACAGATGAACGACTGACACGCAAGACACCAGAACAGTTTAACACGCTCATGTCTTTAAGAGGTAGGTGAAATATTTTTTTGTGAAAATTTACCAAAAGGAAAATTTTTCCTAAAAATTTGTATATATATACACACACTAAATCTATTAGAAATCCTTCAACAATGGACAATTTGCAGCAATCTCTTCTACTTTCTTCTGGATTTTATGACAGCAAGATGGTACAGTAGGTAACATCGTCAGCTCCAGGATCCCAGTTTTCTGCGTAAACACTCCTTAAAACCTCTGAGCAGGTAAACGGACTAAGATAAATGACCTCTAGGTGTGTATTATGTGCTGTAATAGAATAGCACCCCTTAAAGGGTGTGTTCCTGCCTTACAACCAGGAAACTTGGATAAAGTGAGTAATGTGACGTTCATTTAATTAACACCGTCTAATATCAGTCCAAATTTATCGGCAGTAAAAGTGGCACTGTTGAGACACCCAGTATTGCTCTGTACACGAATGAGGAAAGATGGGAAAGGTTGAATGAAATCGTCATGCGTGAGTTCCTTTAAGGTTGCTCAGAAAATGGTCAGTAATCTCGCCGGTGGTCCAGAAACAAGATTTCACACCTTCATTGATGGAGTTTGGGATAAATTCGCAGGCAGGGAACCAACCCAGCCACTGAGGGGTTCGCTCTCAGTTCTGGACACAAGGCTGGATGAAATTAAGGGGTTGAACCTTGAAAACATCTTTGAACGACTTCGAACTGGAAACAGCCGAAGGACGACGGCGACTGGATGTCCGTCGATACATAGATGCGCACGTCGTTATGAATCTGTGCGTCTTTTATGTCTCGGTGCCTTTGCCGGAGTTCACTAATTAATTAAACTACACATTTTTACACATTTTCGCAAACCACGCTACAATTTTTAAAAACTACGTCTAGTTTGTTTTAGTTATATATTAAATAAAGATATCTCCTTGGGTGTCTCAGAGATGTATTCCACTGGTACATGGATGTCTTGAAGTATCTCTAGCGCATCAAGGATTTTTATAATGCTACAGTGGCAGATTCGTTTCAAGGTTAATCACACAACTAAGAGAGATAAGATCATTAAGGCTGCTTTATCTGCACATTCATGATCATTATCTTGCAAATGACTTTACTAACAGCACAGAAAGCATGACAAGGTTTTTTTTTTTTGTAAAACACACACACACACACACACACACACACACACACACACACACACACACACCTCCAGCATTCATTACAAAGACATTTTTACCAAATTAGGAAATCTTCATTTTTTTAATTCATTCATACGCATTTTAGATTGTTAAAGGGACTGGGAAAATAATTTGATGTTGAAAAGCGAGTATCCAATGCAGGTATATTCATCTTATATTTGTTTTTTTTTAGGTTTAACCATGGCTTCAAACACAACCACGAATTCAACTAAACCCGTTGAGGATTGTGGGATTAATATGGAAGCGTGGGCATTAGCGCTTCCCAGCCTCTATTTCGCTATTTTCCCACCTGCCCTTCTGCTGAACCTTGTAGTAGCTTGGATATGTTTACACCTCAAAACCAACTCAAATTTCATGGTGTACCTGAAGCACTTGGTGGCAGCTGACCTCCTCATGACCATGACCTACCCCATCCGTGGTGCCAGCGAGCTCCCGGGAGCTTCAGATGGGCTGCATGCTTTCGCCTGCCGATTCTCCAGCGTCTTTTTCTACCTGGCCATGAACATGAGCGTGATTTTGATGGGACTCATCAGCCTTGACCGCTACCTGAAGATCGTGAGATCTGGAGGAAGTCTTCTGTGTCAGAACCTGCTCTTTAGTAACATCCTCTCATTCTTTTTCTGGTTTGCATTGATCTGCTCGAATACGTTACCGATTATAATCACGTCAAACCAAGACCCTACCAACAAGACCGGAGAGTTCTGCATAGCCATGAAATCTAAACTAGGAATTGCTTGGCACGAGGCGGTCATAATAATAAGCAAGGTCATATTTTGGGCCGTGTGCATTTTGAACGTGTTCTGTTATACCTTCATTGCTAAGACGGTTTTGGAGTCATACCAGAGGTCTCGCGGCAACAACGACAAGCGGAAACGTAAAGCGAAGTTTCGTGTTTTTCTCATTCTTCTCGTTTTTTTTATCTGTTATTTACCGTACCACTCCATCAGAATACCTTATACTAATCTACAGGTTCAAGCTAATGTCACATGTTACAAGCAATCACTTAGAATTGGTAAGGACTTCACGCTCTGGCTCTCAGCTATAAACGTCTGCCTGGACCCCTTGATCTACTTTTTTCTCTGCCGGGATTTCAGGGAGAGGTTTTTGGAGATATGTGACATAAAAAGTCTTTTTCCATCCTATCGAAAAAACAAAGATGCATCTCAGACCACAGATACATCACAGCAAGCTCAATAGATAGTACGGCTCAATAGATGTACGGCTGCAAGCAGTGAGAATGTGTTTTTTTTTTATTTTTGTAAATAATCTCCATGGTATGAGTGCGTGTGAAGTGAAATGGTGTTGAAACCTCAACACGAAAGCTCAAATTTGTGACCTCACTTTAGAGACCAAAATATAGCTTTTTACACAACAGTGTTTGTTATTATATAAAAATGTCAGTCAAGGTTTTTTTGTGATGTAATTATTTTTTTTTTACATTTATTTTTATTGTACAAAATGTCTAAAGGTCTAAGAGCTGAACTGCGGTATCTGTGGAAACCTGACCCAATGACTATACCAGTTCAGAAATATTTTGTTTTGCTAATGTATAGGCTACAATGCATTAATAAGAATGTAATTGTGTTTAATTTAGACATTGCTGCCTTAGTTACTAGATTTGTATTTTAATGCATGAAATGTATACAATAAAGTTTTATTCTAATTACATTTTATTATATGGATTATTATTATTATTACAGTTATTACAGGTATTTCATATTATTATCATTATTATTATTATTATTATTATTATTATTATTATTATTATTATTATTATTCATTCATTCATTCATTCATTCATTCATTTACTACCGCTTATCAGAACTTCTCGGGTCACGGGGAGCCTGTGCCTATCTCAGGCGTCATCGGGCATCGAGGCAGGATACACCCTGGACGGAGTGCCAACCCATCGCAGGTCACACACACTCTCATTCACTCACACACACACTACGGACAAGTTTCCAGAGATGCCAATCAACCTACCATGCATGTCTTTGGACCGGGGGAGGAAACCGGAGTACCCGGAGGAAACCCCCGAGGCACGGGGAGAACATGCAAACTCCATACACACAAGGCGGAGGCGGGAATCGAATCCCCAACCCCCTAACCACTAAGCCCCCCTATTTTTAATTATTATTATTATTATTATTATTATTGTTGTTGTTGTTGTTGTTGTTGTTGACTTAGTGTCTGTTGGAGTGAGCTGATCAGCTCTAATTTCTTTCTCATCTTCTTTCTTTCTTTCTTTCTTTCTTTTTTCTTGAGTCATTTTCTTGATCGCTTATTTTACTTTACCTCAGATGAAATATTCTACCTAGAGTAGCAGCTCTCAAGCCACCCAAGTATTCACGGCAGCGTGTTTAGAACTAACCACCATTGCTTAGAGCTTGTCCTTCAGTCACAGGAGGTCTGTAGGTTAGGATAAAGACACATAACTCCAGAGAGACATAAAACATACAGTAGTGTTTGTTTTTCTCTTCTTTGCTTCCAAGATTGATGGACCAGAACTTTCTTAAACATCGTCACCATGGTCACATATTACCACATGGGACATTATTAAAACATCAATGGTAACTAAAGTTAGGTCTCAGTACAAAACAGTACATAACACATAAGCCTCTGTTATTTATTACTTGAAGGTTAAGACTTGTTTTAACGCGGTACAAAAACGGTACATTTACATAACACTAACACAACGTAGATAATGCTCAGATATCAGATGTCACCGTCTATATATATATGCAGTAGATTTCAGTAGATAAGAAAATTTGAATGGTGGCCATTTGCTTTTTTTCCAACACGCAGGGTGTTTTTATGACTGACGCCTCAGGCTAGCAGCATTCAGTAACGCTTACACAACACAACACAACACTTACATGCAAAGTTATCACAATAGAGAGCAGTCTACTCACCAAGTCACCGGCATGGCAAGTTCACGGCGACAGGAACATATTAAAATAAAATCCCTGTTGTAAAAGAGGTGTTTATGTACAAGCATATGTGATGTATAGGGAAATTGGAGGCCTTGTGGATTGGAACTTTATACTACAGTATAAAGTTCCAATAAGTACGTCCAGTCCATCCAGTCTTCTTTTTTACATCAATATTGAGTATATGTGATATGTGATATTTTCATGATGATGATGAGTTCATGAGTTCATGATGATGATGATGATGAGTAAAATGATGATGAGTAAAATGATGATGATGATGATGATGATGATGATGATGATGAGTTCATGATGATGATGAGTTCAGATGAGTAAAATCAACGAACGTAGCCATGCAATTGTAGCAAGACACGAGAAACGCCACCAGAGCCGGAGATCAGAGCCGGATCTCTAAATAAAAAACCTTGATGTCACGGGTTCTTGCCTATCGGATCACAGGTACAATGACTGACAACCACAAAGACTACGTGGAAAGCTTATATTGAGCTGTGCATAAAGGGAAATTAGGGACAGCTGGAAAAGCAGGAAAACACATTAGTAAATGGTGTGGCACTGCCCACATGGGAATAAACACAATATATACTACATAAATAATCTGCTTGCCAGAAACCACCACCAGAACCACCCCAAGCCCTGTGGTCTGGCAAGTTTTGTTTCATTAACCTCTGACCTCATTAACCTCTGACAGCAATTTACACTAGCAGTAGAATGGGCTGTCAACTTTAAACATGGATGCCATTATTGGCTCGATGGTCAGTTCATGAAATTTGTGCCCTTCTACACTCCTTTGCCAAAGTCAACAGTGAGCGCTACTATTGTGACATGGAAGGGTTTTTGGAATGGGATCTCCAACAAGATCGGATAGGTGTAATAGTCCACATACAAACAAAAGCTCACATACGTTTGACTATATAGTGTATTGTAAAGGCTTGCCGATAAAGTGCAAAGATCCATCATCAATCCATCCTCTACATCGCACACACACTCACAGGCCCGTCATACCCATTTACACACTACAGACAGGTTCTTCTGCTCCTCTGCTGAACCTTGTAGTAGCTTGACGATTCTGCAGCGTCTTTTTCTACCTGACCGTGAACATGAGCGTGATTTTGATGGGACTCATCAGCCTTGACCGCTACCTGAGGATCGTGAGATCTTGAACTTAACTAGGACTTAAGTAACACGAGACAAGTCAGAAATGCCAATCTGCCTTCAAAGTATGTCTTTGGACTTGAGGAGGAAACCAGAGAACCCTGAGGAAACCTCAGTGGCACAATGAGACCCTGGATGTGTGAGGCATTGCATTTTCCCTACCATTCATTTGCACATTACGTAATAGTTTAATTTCGTTAGCTTTCATTACCTGTTGCTTTTACGATACGTTCAAACTATTGCAACTGACAGCAATCTGTTATTCACCTAGAAAACACAAACTCTGCTTTAATAGTGTATATTATTTACTGGCAGATTTTCTAGGTTTAAAGAAAAGTATGTGCTTTTCTAAAAGTACAGTACAGATAGTTAAAAAAAATCACACATTTCACAATTTCTAATGTGTGACTTGCCGGTAATGATGTAATTTGATAAGGTATTACATCAGGAAGAAAAATGCTGAAATAATTATCACTTCTATCTTGTCATGTAGGCAATAAATAGGACTGATTACTGAAAGGTAAAGAAAAAAGACTTACAGGAAGTGTATAGAAAAAATAGTAAGCAAAATTTTAGAGCTGTAATTTAAAAAAAAGAAGAAGAAGAAGAAGAAGAAGAAGAAGAAGAAGAAGAAGAAGAAGAAGAAGAAGAAGAAGGGTGTGCTTGGGGCAAATACTGTAGGAATAGGAAAAATCTGCAAGAGGAAGCTGTGGTATGTAGTCTAATGATGACCACTGCTGGTGGAAGCAAGATCTACCCTGCAAGTATACAGTATATATGAACAATGAATATAAATTGTTCAGAATAATTCTATAAATTCCTTTAAAATTGGCATGGCATATTTTTGTAATAAATAAATAAATAAATAATCTTATTTAATCTCATGGCCAGAAGTAATCAACATACAGCTGTCATCGGTGACATGGTTCTGATTAACCCCGAATAAAGATCCGCCGTTTTCGGTAAGATTTTCTTTACATCTTTTTCTTCTTCTTCATTTTCGTCTTCTTCATCAGACTGCTGAAGCCATGGTCTACAAAGAGCTTGCTGAAAACTTGTTCAGCACTTCGAACTAAAATGTTCCAAATCGATAAAATCTTAGTGTTTAAGATGTTTGGCTACTGATTGGAGAAGGTTGTGAGTTTGAATCCCAGGTCCACAAAGCTTCCACTGCTGGTCGCTATGAGCAAGGCACTTAATACTCAATTGAAATAAAAATAACTATAAAAATCTAAGCCAGGGGGGCACGGTGGCTTAGTGGGTAGCACGTTCGCCTCACACCTCCAGGGTCGGGGTTCGATTCCCGCCTCCGCCTTGTGTGTGCGGAGTTTGCATGTTCTCCCCGTGCATCGGGGGTTTCCTCCGGGTGCTCCGGTTTCCTCCCCTGGTCCAAAGACATGCATGATAGGTTAACTGGCATCTCTGGAAAATTGTCCGTAGTGTGTGAGTGAATGAGAGTGTGTGTGCCCTGCGATGGGTTGGCACTCCGTCCAGGGTGTATCCTGCCTTGATACCCGATGACGCCTGAGATAGGCACAGGCTCCCCGTGACCCGAGAAGTTCGGATAAAGCGGTAGAAAATGAATGAATCTAAGCCACTCTGGATAAGATGTGTTAACCTAGTGGTTATGGTGTTAGACAACTGATCAGAAGGTTCTGAGTTCAAATCTACCAAGTCCACCAAGCTGACAATGCTGGGTCCCTGAGCAAGGCCCCTAACCCTCCTGGATAAAGGTGTCTGCCAGATGAGTACCATGCATGAACTAATCTCAAATTAGTTATAGCTCAGGAGTTATTGACTCGGGAAACTCCAACCTGTGAATATGTGGCCGACTTCCTGCTCCTTCAGTTCTCTCCAGCGCTGGAAAGCTGATCCTATATTAACACGTCCTACTTCTTGCCTTATCGTAAGTCTTTCTTCTCTTTCTTTCTTTGTTTTAATCCTCCATGTCAATATTAAAACCATTTTCTGCTAACGTCACACATGCGCACTGAACATTCTCTCCGCCCACATAGACCAGACACGCCCCTTTCTGCTCATTGGCTACACGTTTGTTTTGTTTTTGTTTTGTTTGGTTTCCCAACGCAGTTTTCTGAAGCATTTCAGAACCTACCTTCAAGGGGAGTATCCTGAGACATCTAGAGATTTAGCAGCTCCAGTTGGACGCTGCTTCATTGAGTATACGGACATACTAAGAGGAGATGCCAACTACATGTGGTCTTTAAGGACAACAAACTCCTCATCAATATGATTAATACAACTGTATATTGAATTAGCATATATTTATAGTCACACCCTCCAGTGTCACCCAAATGAGGATGAAGTTCCGCTTTAAGTCTGGTTCCTTTCAAGGTTTCACAATCCAAGGGAGTTTTTCCTCACCACAGTCACATTGGGGATAAATACATTTAAATAACATTTTTGTATTATTCATTCATTCATTTATTCATTTCCTACCGCTTATCCGAACTTCTCGGGTCACGGGGAGCCTGTGCCTATCTCAGGCGTCATCGGGCATCGAGGCAGGATACACCCTGGACGGAGTGCCAACCCATCACAGGGAACACACACACACTCTCATTCACTCACACACACACACACTACTGTACGGACAATTTTCCAGAGTTCATTTAGTAGCTTAACTAGTCATTAGCGAGCGGGATTAGTATTGTAAAGTGTTATTAAAATACTCTGGTGTTTACAACAGAGTGGTTTTACATCAACAAATGCACCCAGTGCACTTCTGTATTCCTGTGAACAGTCTTAAAGAGGAACCTCATCGACATTTACAAATTATTATTTTAACAGTAAACCTATTCTTAGCAGTTGCTGAAGCGAGACGCTAACAAACATAGCCGGTAGTCGGACATTATGCTCTAAGTCACCATTGTGTTTATTCATTGTGTTTTCTTTCTAGATATATAAATGGGTAGAAAAAAGACTATATCCAAAAACAACAGCATGCTATCAGGGTGCTATTAATATTAATACCGATATCTAATAACACGTCACTGTTATCACAGACATTAAGATTTATACACAATGTTATGTTTTCTAGTAGAGTTGCCTAGAGAGTTTTATTCCTTTTACCGCCAATTGTCTTTGTTTTTTTAATTAATGAATAACCGGTATAATTTTTATCCGATGATAGTTACATGTAATGCTGTGAAATATCCATGAAAATCCATGTTTGTTCCTGTTATTAAATTAATTACTGACGTAATTACATTAACTATTATTATGTAAAATGAAAGCAGCTGATTGAGTGTTACCTGTCAATTCTGGCACTGGAGACTCCTTTCGTAATAAATAGCTAAATAAAACTGTTAAAGAAAGCTTCATCATATGACCAGTTATGCGTTTTTATTTGTAAATAAATAACATTAGTCTTGGGGGCACGGTGGCTTAGTGGTTAGCACGTTCGCCTCACACCTCCAGGGTTCGGGGTTCGATTCCGGCCTCCGCCTTGTGTGTGTAGAGTTTGCATGTTCTCCCCGTGTCTCGGGGGTTTCCCCCGGGTACTCCGGTTTCCTCCCCAGTCCAAAGACATGCATGGTAGGTTGATTGGCATCTCTGGAAAATTGTCTGTAGTGTGTGAGTGTGTGTGTGAATGAGAGTGTGTGTGTGCCCTGCGATGGGTTGGCACTCCGTCCAGGGTGTATCCTGCCTCGATGCCCGATGACGCCTGAGATAGGCACAGGCTCCCCGTGACCCGAGAAGTTCGGATAAGCGGTAGTAAATGAATGAATGAACATTATGCTTCAGTTGTGCTTGTGATTTGCAGCAGGATCTATCGTCAGAGCCGCCGTTCTAAAAAATGAATCAATATCTATTGTCTAGCGGATTTATAAAATTCAGTAGCACTGTGGTATATTGTACATCATATCAGTGAGGGCAAAAGTAAAACATAGGGTGTGGGTTAAAAACATTTTGTACTTCTGTGTATTCATAAAAATAGAAAATGTACATGACCTAAAATTTTTATCAGAAGAGTACGTAGATACGTGATATCTCCGTCCTGCCCCCCCCCCCCCCACACACACACACACACACACAAACACAGACACGCAAGTATACACATGTACCCACAGACAAACTGGTAGAGGGGAGGGGGCGGTTGGTGCTTGGCGTAGGTTGCAGAATACGCTGAGCTGACCACAAACAGCTGTGTGTCTTACAGATATCAGCGTGCACTTGCACAAGCGCTCACAATGCATGCACCCGAAACACACATTCTTTCACTTGTCTGTTTTTCCAGACAGTGAGAAATCCTTTTACAGATATGTACATGTGGCCTTGTTTCCAAGAGATAGCAAGAGTGGCGGTTCCTGAAAAGACGTCACGTCCTAATGTTGTGCAGCATCGCATATCACCTCTCGGGCCTATTGACACTTATGCAAATGAGTAAATAAAGTCGGGTATTAAGCAGAACCAGGGGCCACACTGAGACAAAGGACAGGAAATAGAACAGGATGGGGATAGTCACCCTGGCACTGCTGTGGCAGACCTATTGTAATGAGAAAGGAAGTCTTTAAGGGGCCACCAGTAGAGAGAACAAGTGTGTATGTGTGTGTGTGTGTGTGTGTGTGTGTGTGTGTGTGTGTGTGTGTGTGTGTGTGTGTGTGTGTGTGTGTGTGTGTGTGTCATGTTTGCATGTGTATATCTGTGCAGCACAGAGGGATAGGCAAAGCGTGAATGGGAGGTCTCAGGCATTTAACAATTTTCATGTAACCGTTTCAGCTGGGAAAAAAAAGAAACAGAAGAATTTTTCACTTCTCCAAAAGCAGCTGGTAAGTCCATGATCCAACAGAATTAGATCACGCTATAGACCGAAAGCTTATTTTTCTTCATTTTATTTAATCATATGCTATTTTTTTTTCTAATCGTATTAAATGCATCATTTGGTATTAAGTTATAATATAATTAAAAATTTACATTTATCTCTAAACAGTATGTATGTACAGTATATATGTCGTATGTCGTGTTTATTTACTGTAGAAATAGAAAATAGAGGAAATCAGACGAAATAGATGCTTCTCAATCTTAAAGATGTATTCTAATTATTGTTAGAATCGCTACAGGATCGTTTATAGGTCGTTCTTCTTGCCCGTGTTGGTTTAAAACATCCTCTTTATCATTTTGTCATCTGTTTTCCATTCAGTTTCTCACATTTATTGAATGCTATATTTACCTGTATGTCATTTAAAACATCTAACGAATCTGAAGCGAGGGACGTTGTAGAGAGAAACGACAAGAATTCTTGAGAAATGACAGCCAAGCATGTGCTTTTTATATTTCAGATTAGTCCAAATTGGTCATTTGGCGGTTGTACTGCTTTTCTGCCTTTAAAAATAAAATCAGCACACGATCTGTTCGTCTTGGGTGGATAGCTGAAGTAGGGATGATATTTGGGATTTGTCATTGAATTATTTAAGGCAGGATAATTTGTCAACCAAGTGGTTTTTACTGGTAGAAAATATTGTGCCAATAAAATAAGGGAAAATTATATTATAGCTTTTGGATCTAAGCTCACTAAAAAAAACTGGACCGGTGACAATGACAAAAAAATGATCTTTTTTCTTTTTCCACTCATTGTCCAATCCAGTTTGGGTGATTCTGTACCCATGATGACCTGTGATGACCTGTGATGAGTCGTGATCTTGGTGGATAGAAATACATCAAAACTGATGTTGTAGATTATCCACCTGTAGGTTGTGAAGCCTGAGATACATTTCTGCTCAGCATTGTTGTATAGGTCAAGTCAAGTCAAGTCAAGTCACCTTTATTGTCACATCACTTGGGTGCGAGCTCCAGAAATTGCAGAACCATTCACATATAGTTAAGAAACATAAATAGAACAATTTACAAACAGGTTAAAAAAATGTTCAAAATGCTTAGTACCATTGGAAATGTGCAAATGTGGAAAATGTGGAAAGGATGCAATGTGCTCATACATAGTCAGTACACACAGTGTACTACTAGACATATATGTATGTATGTATAAGTATAAATATAAATAATATAACATAGGTTGATTATTTATTTGAGTTACTATAATCGAGACTTCCGGTCAGCTCAAACCGGTCTGGTCATTTTCTTCATCATCAATATGCTCCAGCCTGCAGATCATCCACACACCATTGGGTGTAAACTTCAGAGTCTTTTTTGTGTGGAAAATCCAAGGAGATCATCAGTTTCTGAAATATTCTCAAACCAAACCAACTATCCCTAACCCTAACCCTAACCCTAACCCATCCAGAACGTTCTGCTTCCACACGTTCGGCTGATTAGATAATCGACTAGCGTACGGTTGCTATTTATAGTGTGCTCAGTGAGAGCCACAACATCCCAGGTTCCCAAGTAGAAATTCCGAGTTGAGTTAACCTTTAGTCGAACCTATCTAATCCATGTGCTCTCTTTTAAATTACAGAATAAGATATACTTTATACTAAATAGTTATGTTTATAATCATGTTTTTGATTAAGATTATGTTGCATCATATACAGAAAAAAAATAATTTCATGGATTAAATTAGTGTAATATTTTTGATGGAGTTTAATGGCATTTTGGCATGATAGATAGAGTTAATACAGACGCAGATGTGTATGATTGGTATATTTACATATAATTGTTTTTACCTTGATAATTAAAATGCAGTGGTGAGTTTGTGCCACTTCATGATTAGCACTTAAATGTGTCATGTGGAAACCAGAGTCTTAAGGAAAGTGTATCATCATATTGCTGGGTAAGGGTTACGCCGTGTGGTTATGTGATGCAGCTGACCCAGTTTCCACTATGGAAGTTGTATATATGCGTGCAACTGTTTTCATCTGCACTTTAACAGTTCTGTTGTGATAAGATACACGTTAAAAATTTCCTCTGCTTTCCACGATCCTGTATTTGTTATTTAAAAGTCATGCAGGTGGGACAATGCACGTGGGTTATTGTTTACTCAGAGCCGTTGTGATTGGTTATAACACAAATAGTGGTCATACAGGACATGAAGCATTATTTAGTCCGATGTCTACTGCAAAATGTCTATGATATAGATCCAGTGGTTTAGTAAAAAAAAAAAAAAAAGAAAGGGTGTTTTATAATGATTTGCCCTACTGTTATGGCGACTGGCCTACATGCACACATCACCTTGTGGTGGGGGATAAAGTATTAAATAATTAAAAAAAGAAAATGATAAAAATCGATGAAATTCAATTCAATCATTAAATAATGAAATAAATAATTATAAATTAATATTAATTACATAACAATAACAATTATTTTCATTATTGTTGTTGATATTTATTTAACAAATAAATAAACAAACAAACAAACAAACAAATAAATAGTTTAAGATTTTTAAGAAACAAATACAAATACATATATTTTGAAGCATGTACTTGTACATGTATTTTCTAGTTGAAGCGGGGCCGTGAGGATGAATGTGAGTCAGCTGAACACCTCCATACAATGCAAACTGGACACCAGGATTACCTCGGTCCTCTTCCCCTGCTTGTACTCTGCCCTCTTCCTGGCTGCCATCATCCTCAACTGCTTGGCTGCATGGATCTTCTTCCAGATTCACAGCAGCTCCACTTTTGTAGTCTACCTAAAGAACGTGGTGGTGGCCGACCTGCTCATGACGCTGACTGTTCCTTTGAAGGTACTAACGGACGCAGGCATCGGCTCAGCCACATTGAGAGCCATCTACTGCCGCTACACGGCCGTGGTCTTCTACACCACCATGTACATCAGCATCCTGCTGCTGGGTCTCATCAGCCTGGACCGCTACCTGAAAATCGTGCGGCCTTTCGGAAAGTGCGCGCTGCAGCGAGTCGGCGTGGGTAAGGCAGTGTGCGCAGGGGTCTGGGCCGTCATGGTGGCTTTTGCGCTGCCAAATGTGATCCTGAGTGACCGTGAGCTTCCTGTGAGTCGTAGTGGAAAGCTGAAATGCAGCAGCATGAAGAGTAAGCCTGGCCTACGCTGGCACGAGGGCTTTAACTACTTTTGCCAGGTGGTGTTCTGGGGGACGCTGATTTTAATGGTCATCTGCTACACCTTCATCAGCAGGAAGGTTTACGAGTCGTACCGCGCTTCAAGGAGCAGCTCCGGCAAGGCCAGCAAACGCACCAAGTCCAAGGTACCATGCAGTACATGTTACTCTGACTGACATTCAAATCAAATATGGGAAATATGGGAGTGAATACTGCTCATCGAGGCTAAACATACACTACTAAAATACTGCTAATTTGGGCGAATGATGTTATGTGCAAAGTAAGGAAACTATCACAAAGCTAATAGAGGAAGCGATACAAAATGAGCATTCGCAATGATCTGAAATTGAAACTTAGGATTTGTGAAAAATCACGAGATAGGAAGTTTCGGAAAACAAATATTATACAGATCTGCGTGTGTACAAAAGTTTATCGCAAAGCTGTTCAAATCACAAGATTCCATTATACAGCTTACCGAGTTTGAATAATCCAAATAATTGTATTAAGTAATATACCTACGCGACATAGCAATATTTCTTAATAAAATAGATATAAAGTTTAAACATCGATAGTACGTGATAACGAAAAATTGTTCATAGACATTGAGCATCATTAAATCAACTGACAATTTTTTTTATCTGTCTTTCTTTAATAATTAAAAAAATGTTATCTATTGTGGTGTAAAAGAAATGAAATATTTCAGCAAGTGCTGTTAAATTCTCTTCCGCCCGACACACTTTGTTACGTTTTATTGTTTAGACGTGTAATTAAACATTTTACAGGGTCTTTGGATGTTGTTTGCATCCAACGGATATCTGACGCTAATCTGTACAGTGTAATAATAAATCATATTTTCGAAGAAGTTCTTAGAAGATCTTAGAAAACAATAAATAATCGATGGTCATTCAATGCTGATTTTTTGACCCACTAACTGCATCTTGTCCATAAAAACAAGCAGAGAGTAAAAATCAGAAGCTTGTGGCTTGCGTACAGATGATAACAGACACGCCGTGAGTCGTGTTGCTGACGTCTCGTATCTTATCGTTTCTTCTCAGGTGTTTGTCGTAGTTGGCGTGTTCTTTGTATGCTTCGCTCCCTTCCACTTGGCCCGAGTTCCCTACACCCTCACTCAAACCCGAGGCACGTCGACACATTGCTGGGCACAGAAGCAGCTCTACTTGGCGAAGGAGATCACGCTCTGGCTGTCAGCCACCAACATTTGCTTGGACCCTCTCATCTACGTCTTCCTGTGCCGGGTCTTCCGCAGGAGATTAACTGCTACTCTTTGCCGCAAGCCTTTACCCCGTGGAGGGCTGGAGTCCCCTACAGAAACCTCGACCAAGCAGGAGCTGTCTCACATGGGTCAGTGTAACAATGCTAAAGAGAGCCACTCGCATTAATGTCATCATTAACGTGGACGTCACATGATGCCTGGACTTCGAGGTGATATCAGATTAATTTTATAAAATGGTACTTTTTACTGCATATATAGTACATTTACTGAAACCTGTTGAAATACCTGTACATAGATCCTATGACTGGGTTTTATTAAAACAATTATCCAAACCCAGTACAACACTTGTAAGCAGTTTTAATGTAGGACTCGAGGATACAATATTTCAATGAGTTAGAGTCTAATCTATATTAATATTATGAGAAAAGTGTGTGTACTTGGAATTTGCCTTCTCGATGTCTGTAAGTATTAGAGACGGCTCGTGCCTCTTTCTCTTCCTATCATATATTTCTTTGCCATCTCAATTTTAATAAACCATAAATCTCTTAAAACGGCCCTATTCCGAGAAGATGTTTAAAGATATTTATAGCTATTTATTTATGATTCCTTACTGATCTCATATACTGGCCAGTGACTAAATAAAAAAATTGGAATGAGTTAATAACCTTACATTGGCACCATGAATAAGAAAAGGAATTTTAAGACCTCGTCGACTTACGGAGTTTTTTTTCCCAACGTTCCAAAATTTCCAACATTCCTGAAAATGAATTCAAAGGATCTTGAATTGAAGCAAACCAACTTTAATTATTGGTTTCAGTTTTTTTACATGTACATTTTTAAGCCGTGTCCCAAATCGCATGCATTGATCAATGTCGTTTTCGAGTCTTTGTGTGTTCATACACAAAGTGTAGAATGTTGGACAGTTCATTCACTCGACGCTCGCTTAGTTCTGCATACTTAACAGGAAAGAGGCGGAGCTACCAGGCGCTGACACTGCATGAGAAAATCCAGTGTCATATTTTAAGATGGCTGACGACACTCTGGTGGACAAGACACCTTACACATGTTTTGTTTGTTTTTTTTAAATAGCCCACGTGTGTTGTTTAATTTTTCAACATTTACAAAAAAAATCACTATAAAAATGATGGTTACTAAGAAAAACATTAATATTTTATTTGTTTCATTTTATTTACTGTTAGCGAGAGTGTATAGGGTGTAGTACGTTATTTGGGAAGCAGCATTAGATGGCAAAAACAAAAAGTACTAAAGATTTTTGGTAACTAATGGATTAGCTTCTGGTAAATATATGCTAATATATGCTAGGCTAATAAGCGTAAAAAAAAATTGTAGTTAAATTTGCTGCTTTAAAATCTCAAATATTATAACAGATATTTAATTTGAAATGTAATTAAATGCAATGAGTATAATGTGAACCGTGATGTAGACATCTGGACAAAGCTTCTTTATAAAAATAATAATAAAAAAAGAGATATTTATTGCATATTTTTTAATGTATTGGGTTCATCTGTACATAAATTTTTTTTGCCGCCTTTTTTTCCCATATTTAACGTTTTGCCTTCGCATGATTTCTTTGGATCTCTTGAATTTTCAACTGTTGAAAATTAGAATAGCACTTTATTTTATAATTAATGTAGTATTCAATGAGGAAATATGTAATAATTTGAAGTCTTGTACATACTTTGCATGTCGAATAAATTTGGAAAAAAATTGCATTTATGTTTTTTTTTCTAAACTTACACTAAAAAAGTTTCATCTCTTAAAAAGTGTCATTTTTGACATGAATTCTATTTCTCTTATACATCGAATGACTGGATGCTTTACATCAATCCTATAGAATTTTCATTTAACTTTAAAATTTCTAGACTTCTCCATTGTAAGTTGGTAAAATCAACAGTTGTAAGTTGATAAAAGATCATATCATACAAATGCATCTTTAAAATACATAATAAATAACAAACAAATAAATAAATAAATATAAATAAATAAATAAATAAATAAATAAATCCTGCATACTTATCTAACAAATACTGGATATGTAAAAAGAAAAAAGAAAAAAAACGGTACATAAAAAGCCACATAGATTAAACACAACATGTATTTTAAATTTTGATTTATTACTTTTAAAATTTCTAAAATTTATTGTATGGCTTATTGCACATTGTGGATACTGCTGGAATTTAAGAATTTCCCACTGGGATGAATAAAGTATTTGTCTGTCTGTCTGTCTGTCTGTCTATCTGTCTGTCTGTCTGTCTGTCTGTCTGTCTGTCTGTCTGTCTGTCTATCAAAATTATCCAGTATTGCCTAAGACACTGTGTATTATGACATAGTATGCATGATATAATTTAAATCAGCTTTTGACATTATGAAGCACCTGATAATGAATGCAGGTTGTTTTTCCCTAAACATCACTGTCAGATCAAACAGTACACATTTCAAGGGTTTTTTTTTTTTTTTTTTTGGTGACCTTTTATTTTTTTCCTCTTTTTATTTCTCAAACATTGCTTATGCTCAAATTATGTGTGGTATCTGAGATCTGAAAAGTGCTGCATGCAATAAAAACACATTCACATTTTGTGCAGTCATGCTGTTTTCATTTCCTTTCTACTAATCTTGCTTAAGCTGTGTTTTTTCACTTGGCTTGTTTTATGCCTTGTTTCTGTGGGATAGTTGTGCTTTCACTTTAGAATTAAGTTTCAGTTTATTTGGCAAGTTAAAAATAACTTCCGTGTGATTTTTCAATATTGTCAAAACAAAGTCTGTTAATAAATGGAAATGTGGCATAAACTATGAGGTAATATTAATAACTATGAGGTTAGTTAAATAACTATGAGGTAATATTAATAACTATGAGGTAATATAAATAATTATGGGGTAATATTAATAACTTTGAGGTAATATTAATAACTATGAGGATTCTTTAGTTAATTAGTACCTAAAACTTGCTAAAACCACTGAACGTTATAGACAACGACATGTTAATCAATCATTAGTATTATCACTCTTGTTAGTTACTGACTAATAGACTAATTTACATTAATGGTATACACGCTTAACCAAAGCCATACCAGGATTAAGGGCCTTGCTCAAGGGCCCAGCATTGACAGCTTGTTGGACCTGGGATTCAAACTCACACACTTTCTGATTGGTTGTCCAACACCTTAACCACATCTCCATTAATTACATACGCAGTTAGTAATATTTAATACAAGGTATGTAAGAAAACCTGCAAAGATTTTCCAGACTGCTTGAAAATGTATTTCTCATCATTCATGCACAAGAAAGAAGGTAAGAACAAACCAAATTTCTTTAACGTCTATGAATACCTAATGAACAGTAAATATATGAATAATAAAGGAAGCATTGCTGTCGCTGCACCGATCACACGAAGCTGGCATCGAGGCTTGTGTAGTGGTTAGCACGTTTATCTCGCACTTCTGGGGTTGGCAGTCGATTCCTTCCCCTTCACTCTGTCTGCAGAGTTTGCATGTTCTCCAGTTTCCACTGTGCCATGAGTCATGATAGGAGTAGATGATGGAAGGATGGATGGATGGATGGATAGACTCCAGATGAGTGTGCCTCTTTGTGGTAGAATGTAGACTCACATCATTGAGTATTTAAGATTGTCAGAGGTTAAGCATGTGCATTTGAATGTGTGTGTGTATATCAAATCGAACAGTACATATTTTAAGTATTAACAATACTTATTTATTTTTTCCTCTTTTTATTTCTCAAACATTGCTTATGCTCACATTATGTGAGGTATCTGAGATCTGAAAAGTGCTGCATGCATTAAAAACACATTCACATTTTGTGCAGTCATGCTGTTTTCATTTCCTTTCTACTAATCTTGCTTAAGCTGTGTTTTTTCCTTTGACCTCTGAGTCATGCCTTGTTTGAGTGTGTGAATGTGTGTGTGATTGTATCATGCAATGAGATGGTACGCTATCCAGGGGCACGGTGTTGCAGGGGACTCCGGTTTCCACTGTGCCATGAGTCCCTGTGGATGATAGGAGTAGATGATGCATGGATGGATGGATGGATGGATGGATGGATGGATGGATGGATGGATGGACTCCAGTTGAGTGTGCATCCTTGTGGAAGAATGTAGACTCACATGGAGTATTGAAGATTGTCAGACGTTAAGCATTTGCATTAAATTACTTTCAATTCAATTCAATTTTATTTCTTAAAGCACTTTTTAACAATTGACATTGTCTCAAAGCATCTTTAAAGAACATAAACTTTGTATGTATATTTATTTGCATTTACTCCATTAGATAGAAGATGAAGAAACCTTGAGAGGAGCCAGACTCAGATTCAACACTTTAGGCCTTTAAATGCTCAATGATGGAGATCTAGCATATGTCGAATGTTATATTCTGTATTGATTAAGAGGTTGTTCTCCTAAAGTCAGCTCTTTTAATGTGTGAAACTGGAGCTGGTGGGTTAAACAAGAAGCAAGTGAAGAGGAATTAGCATAGCTGCTGATCATAATATTAGCAGGCACTAGATGACAGTGGCTTAGTGGTTATCACCTTTGCCTCACAAACACACAGTTGGTGGTCTGATTTGAATCTCCACTATGTGTGTGTAGAGTTTGGAGAGGTGGTTTCCTCCAGGTACACCGGTTTCCTCTCTAGTATAAAGACGTGTGTTGAAGGCTGTTTGGCATCTCTAAATTGTCTGTAGTTTGTGAATGGGTGCATTGGTGTGAAATTGTGCCTTGCAGTGGGTTGATGCCCTATCCAGGGCTGACCGGAAGACCGTGAGTTTGAATCCCAGGTCCAGCACGATTTGCATGAGAATCCAGCGGACATGACGGGAGAGACTGATAACAAATGACAGTCAAGTTGAATTGTTGTCGTCCATGCTGACTTTGGCCTAAACTCAAATTTTGGAATTTAATTTTATTTTAAATAAATAAAAAAAATCCAAACGGTTCTTTTTGATTACTGAGGCTAAAGTTTGAGATATATTAATAATTCCGTACAAGATCCTTACAAGGATGATAAAACAAATGTGTGTGTGTGTGTGTGTGTGTGTGTGTGTGTGTGTGTGTGTGTGTGTGTGTGTGTGTGTGTGTGTTTATCTAGCAGATGGAGTCACAACTTTATAACTGAACCTCCATTTTTTCTAACAGCTTATGCAAATTCTCAGACATTCGACGTTCAATAAAACTGTGTGTGTGTGTGTGTGTGTGTGTGTGTGTGTGTGTGTGTGTGTGTGTGTGTGTGTGTGTGTGTGTGTGTGTGTGTGTGTGTGTGTGTGTGTTTATCCAGCAGATGGAGTCACAACTTTATAACTGAACCTCCATTTTTTTCTAACAGATTATGCAAATTCTCAGACATTCGACGTTCAATAAAACTGTGTGTGTGTGTGTGTGTGTGTGTGTGTGTGTGTGTGTGTGTGTGTGTGTGTGTGTGAGAGAGAGAGAGAGAGAGAGAGAGAGAGAGAGAGAGAGATTATGACTGGTTATCATTTGTAATGTAAAACAGTTCAGCTCAAGCCCAGACATTTTTAGGGTTATGATTAATCGCTAATGAATGTTTTTTTTTTTTTTTTTTTGGTTGTTGCGTTAAATCCTACCGAGATAGTGCTATTTTCTGATTGGCTATTGTGTAGCCTCTTTTTTTTGATTGGCTGATAAGTGTCAGGCTCGACTAAGCGGTGCGGACTGATACATTTTGGGCGCTGCGGCTGATTAAATATATGATAAATAGTCAAAAAGTTTTTTCTGCATGAGAAATACGATGTGTGGCGAGAGAGCGTGACAAAAGACCGAAATGCGTGACTGTCACTCTCAATGCGTGACACTTGAGAGCCCTGTGTGTGTGTGTGTGTGTGTGTGTGTGTGTGTGTGTGTGTGTGTGTGTGTGTGTGTGTGTGTGTGTGTGTGTGTGTGTGTGTGTGTGTGTGTGTGTGTGCGTGTGCGTGCGTGCGAGGGTGCGTGTGTGTGTGTGTGTGTGTGTGTGTGTGTGTGTGTGTGTGTGGTGTGTGTGTGTGTGTGTGTGTGTAAAGCATATCAAAAGGCATGAAAGAATGGACATGTCCAACTGAGTTTATATTTTTGTCTTTTTTTTTTTGGATTTCTGACCTAAACCGGTTTCTGAAGATGAATAAATAATAAACATTTTATAATAATTAATAGATCATTATTCGCTGAGTTTAAACAACTTACTAGAAAAGATGATGCAGATCAGGGGCGGTTCTAGGATTTCATCTTTAGGGGGTTTTTAGCCCTCAGTGAGAATTTAAAACAAGAAGAGTTCTATATTATATACTGTATTATATGACAACTCTGGTAATAAGAATAGTGACATTTCACTGCTTTTGGTTGCCGTCTTTGCGTCTTTCCGCCGATTAACGTTATAGATAAACGCCTCCAGCTCTGACTGCGCGTGCACGCTGCGCGTACCTGTGCTTCTCCGTTCAAATAAAGCAGACAGCTGAAGACGCACTTTTGAAAGACTACAACACACGCACGTAAAAGCAAAGTAAAAAAATCGCTCTTGGATCAAACTGATAAATAATTTTCTTTCCCATCGACGCCATGTCCTGTATTATAACGTCATTTGTATTGTTTATTAATGAAAGTAAAAATTATCCTTATAGTTTTAAGGTGGCTGAGATTACAGGGGGCTGAAGCCACCCGAATAAAGGCGTAGAACCGCCCCTGATGCAGATAAATAAACATCAGCATACATAGGAAAGAAACACTGTTTTTAGAGCTGTTCCAGACTTTCCTTAGACATGGCAGGTGACGTCTGAGGCGTAATGAAGTTCGGATATACATTACAGCACAGTGGAATACTTTTCTTTGCAGATCCTGACTGAGGAGAATGGGGTCAGAGAGCGAGGGCAGCTATGATACAGCTACCCTGTGGCAGGGAAGGTTAAGGGCCTTGTACAAGCACCCAAATCTGGCAGCTTGGCAGTGCTGGGGCTTGAACTCTGATCCTCCGATCAACAACCCAGAGCCTTAACCGCTTTGCCCTTCTATCACTATAATCACTACTATCTCTGCTTTCGCTTTTACCATTTTTCTAACTTTATCAACTATCAATCTAACAACACTCAGAAGAACACGACGTCGCTAACGCCACCTAAATGCTCGTGTTGCTTCACAGCCACTCACACGTTCAGCCTTTAACCGTATCACGTTAGACACTGACGATGGAAGTCGTTCTCAAAAGAAAAGAAAAACAATTAGGAGACAACTTTAGAAGAAGAAAACACACATACATTTGAATAAATAAATTGGAGTAACAGGAAAGCATTTGCCTTGTTGGAAACTAGCCATGCGCGGGAATCTGTGAGCTTGTATATGAAGAAGTATTTACCTTCCCTGGCTTCCCTGTAATCTTCCTTACAAACTGTTGGGAGAAAAAAAAACAGAAAACTGCATGTGATATACATAATTATGATATTATCAATAGCACACCTTTTATATCACAGGTATGTGTGTGACCGTATGTGAACGCCCAGAACTTACCATATAGTAAACACATCCTGTTGGCAGCATTAGATATTGTGTGCTCTCAGAGGTGATAAGAAAGCAGATAAGCCTGTGACATCAACGCTCCTTGAACACACTCACAATAACATTTTGCTTGACATGAATTTACCAGCTTCAGGATGTTTCAGTGCAGTATTCCTGGCATGTACGGAACAACAGGGTGATGCAAAAAGGGTTGTGAGGTTACAGACATGTCTCGATGTGCTTTAATCAGCAGTTTGCCAACAGTTAGATGATAGATAGATAGATAGATAGATAGATAGATAGATAGATAGATAGATAGATAGATAGATAGATAGATAGATAGATAGATAGATAGATAGATAGATAGATAGAAATAATTTACTTTATACAGATTTCATCACATTTTATACGATTTGTAAGCCATTTTTATTTTGGCAAAAATTTACACTCATTCCATTTATTTTTTTGTTTTGTTGTTATGAAATTACAGGATTTTCGTAAATAAGATATTTTGGCAAATGAGCCTCATTTACAGCAAGCCTTGTTTACAACAAAATCCAGAGCAGCGATGCTTTTAGTCAAGTCGAGTCAAGAATCTTTAATTGTCATTTCAACCATAAAAACAAAAACAGGGCTAAGGACTTGTAACTAGTCTTAGCCACATAAAGTGCAATTGTGCAACCTGGTGCAAACAGTGCAGGACAAGACAAGCAAGACAGACAAGACAGTGCAGGACAAAAGACAGTGTAGACAAAAAGTTGCAAGACAATACAAAAAGAAATAAACTACAATTTATAACCGTTTTACACAAGAAATACCATTGAAGCCTCGTTGTTATTATTATTATTATCATTATTATTATTATTAGTCTTGTTATTATATTACATTATATTTTAACTGATGACTTGGTTTTCACAGAAACAGATTACATGCCATATTAAAGCATGTAAATTGATTTTTTCCAGGCAGCGTTAAAAAAAAAACAAACAGTCATCTGATAATCCGATAGGGTTGATAGTCATTTCCAGGGAAAGCAATGAACCTCCACTGCAAGTCCAAACAGATCAGTAGTAGAGATGAATTTCGTCACTCCATTCAGTAATAAACTATGGAGCAGAGTTCCTTTGTTGCTGTTTCCTGCTTTCATACGAACACAGAGAACGGATCAAGACAGCAGGACAGAGCTAACCACAGTGATCCAGGTGAGATCGTATGTCATTATTTATAATATACTATATATAATATTTTACATATAGTTGCTTATCATGTTTATCGGTATGAGGTCAGCTCAGGTTCCATCCATGCAGTTCATCTCAGACAGAATAAAGCCATGTGTGTGTTTTTATTGTGATTAATGAGTCATCTTAGATTTTTTTTTTTTAATAGAAGCATTAGTTTATGATTTTTTTTTTTTTTTTAAAGTTTCCCAGGAAGCACTGATAGTTTTTTTAGTGTTCAGATATTTCGAAGTGCTTTAAGTCTTAAAGTAAACACTGCAAGTAGAAAATGTTGGACTGCAGGAAAGGAAAGTTAAAAAAAAATGTGAATAACACTTATTGTGTGCTCTCATTGTTGATGTTTTATAGCACAGTAATTAATTCCGTCTATAACAATCGTCTGTAATTCAAATCACGGGTTTATCTTAATGCAGATGTGATTGATGGCGTTTCTATAGCAACAGCACAATCACAATTACAAATGTTTGCATGTTCTTCGCCGTTGATCATTATTAGAAACCAAATCTATGTTGTAAGAGTCTTGACGGATCATCAGATTAATATTATTATGATAAATGGATACAGCAACAAAATGCACGCTGAAAGTATTAAATTATGAACGATTCGTTTGTAATACTTCATGACGCTAGGATCTGATGCTGGAAAGATGTAAGTTGTGTGATCTTCATTGCAGGACATGAAAAAAAATAAAAGTCTGTTAGTAGAAAATCTGGCTTTTTAATCATACCCTTATAAGGGCTCGAAAGTCAGTCGCAACTCATGTAAACAGTATCTGAGATGGAAGTAAATCTGTAGTGAAACTCAAGCCAGTTGGAATGAAGACATTTTTGAGAGATCTGGCTCCAGATCTTTCAGTAATTTTGTGCTTGTTTTATTCTCAGCCATGGATCATAGCCACCTACATGATGACTCATTAGGACTCTCCTCCATCGTCTTCATCTGCCTGTACATACTGATCTTCGTGGCTGGCCTGGTCCTGAACTCCATGGCTGTGTGGGTGTTCTTCCAGATCCGTACACAGAGGCGAACCTTCATGTTATACCTCCGCAACATGGCTGTGGCTGACCTCCTCATGACCCTTACGCTACCGATCGAAATACTCAACGAGGCCAAATTAGCACCCCCGAGTCTTAAAGCCGTGTCATGCAATTACACAGCAGTGCTCTTTTACTGCTGCATGTACACCAGCATCCTCTTCCTCGGATTGGTGGCTCTGGATCGTTACTTAAAGATCGTGAGGCCGTTCGGTGGAATGTGCGGCGCTTGTCTTTACAGTTACTCGTTCACCGCAGCCATGGCTGCTATAGTGTGGTTCACAATGATAGGTCTTTCGCTTCCCAATGCGATACTGACCAATCAGACTACAGTAGAAAAAATAAATAATTGTGCAGGTCTAAAAAGTCATCTAGGTAAAAATTGGCACACAGTGGTGGTCTACATCAACATACTGATCTTCTGCCTAGTTCTCATCACTCTGCTTACCTGCTACATATCCATCTATAGACACATCCATCGATCCTCTGCCCAGTTTGTCATAGTCGGAGAGACAACGCCACGTAAGAAAAAAGGCCAGAACATTCTAGTCTTACTGGTTGTGTTTTTTATCTGCTTCGTTCCGTACCACCTTTGTAGGATCCGATTCACTGAAAGCCAGACTAATGGAGAGCAGATGAGTTCTGCCTTGAAGACTGGGAAAAAGGCAACGCTTTTGTTGTCTATGTTCAATGTCTGTCTGGACCCGGTCATTTACTTCCTCATGTCCAAGTCTTTTAGAAGTAAGCTGTCTCAAAACCTGGGAATCTGGACACTCAGTGACAAAATGTCCATATACTCTCCTGCATCTACAAAGAAAGCAACAGTAGTCATGCTCTTTAAGGAAAGCCAATCTTCTTGAGGTGTTCTGTGGACAGAAAGTTTATACATAACTTATACATACTCAGCAGATATTTTACTGAGCAGATCAAGACTGATGTTTTTCCATTCATTAATTTATCTACTTTGTTTAACCTGTAGCCTCAGATTACTGTTCTTCAGGTGGAAAACGATGTGGTGGTCATTTACTAAAATACTAATAATTACTGCTCACCATGGTTGTAGAGTGGTTATTAGACTCACTGTAGCCTTCCTGTCTGCTCAAACCAGTCTGACCATTCTCAAATATTCTTTTGCACCTTTATGTAGATACTTTAGACTCACTTTGATCACATTTGTTTTCCTCATCTTTATGATTGATCCGTATCCGTATGACTTCCTGCATTACGCAGCTGCCACTTTGAATGGCAATTAAAGGTGGGGTGTACGATGTTTGAAAGCCAGTGTTGACATTTGTAATCACCAAAACAAACACGGCCCTAACCCAAATGGGTCCCACCCCTGTATCGATAGCTCTGCCCACACATACATATGCAACCCAGGCAATTAATGGAAAGAAATGTGTCTTTATCATAGCTGAAGGGAAGAACAATACGATTGCAGATAAACAAACAAGCAAAGATGCCACACAAGCATAATCATGTAAAGGACAAAGGCATATATTAGTTCTGTGTAACAAAGCAAAACCAACGTTACTCACCTATCGAGAAGGAAAAAAGCGCCTCGGCGTCCCATCGCAGGCCTTCTTGCTCCCTCGGTTCTCTCCAGCGCTGGACAGCTGATCCTATATTTACACGGGTCCTACTTCATGCCTTATCGTAAGCCTTTCTTCGCTTTTTGTTTTTATATCCGCCATGTCAATGTTTCATTCTCTTCGGCTGATGTCAGACATGCGCTCTGAACACTCTCTAAGCCGCATATTGACAAGACACGCCCCTTTCTGCTCATTGGCTACACGTTTGTTTTGTTTGTTATGTTTTTTGGCCCGACTCAGTTTTCTGAAGCACTTCTCAAACATCGTACACCTCACCTTTAAGATAATTGGATAAATGTGCAGGTGGACATATTGTTGTGGGCAGTAAGGGCTATTAAACTGTACATAAACCTGTTATAAATACCTGTTGTTTGATTATATCACTGTTTGTATTGTATTTTTTATATTAAAAATAACTTAAAGAATCTAACCACTGTTTTTTTTAGTTGGCAATATACTGTATAACTGAAAGTACTAAATTTGGGTAAAATGATCAACTTATAATGATAAACCACTGACTCTTCTTTGATTAAAAGTAAGCTATTGAAAAACTATTTAAGATATTTGACTTTGATCTAATTTTGTTGATCCAGTTCCAACAGCATTCATGTAAATGTTCAACCAGATGCTCTTGAGATATCGAGTTCATGAGAATAGATGGTCTGATTAACAGAAAAACAAACAGATGTGAAAAAAAGACCGGGAAACGAGCCTTGAATGTGTGAGTAGCTCTAAATGACAAATAAGAATTAAGTTCTTGAAGAAAATTTTAATTTCAGTGTTTGGATCAAATCCAAAATCTATTTTATAGATCTAGTCCATCAATTCCAAAATCTCCAAAAGTTTATATGCTTTACGATGATAATTATCACCATACAGACATATATAAGAACATTAGTGATGGAGCTCGTCAATTGTCCATAAAATTCTACTCTGTAGGTTCAATAGATTTTTGTTTCTTTTCTTAATGCAGGAAAAAAATAGAATTTCTAGTTTGATTATATTCTGCTAACACACTCTACAAAACTGACTCATTTTCTTCTTCTTCCTTCTTTTTTTTTTCTTCTCTGCCGTTTTTACACTACTCAGATATGGTGGGAGGTTATTAATAAGCTCAAACAGTGTAAATGTGCAAAATGAAATCTCATCATATGCTGTGCTTGTGCCATTTTCAAACAAACAGGCAAAAACAGGAACTGGTGGTTTGTCTGTAGATGCCACCTCTACGTAAGCCAGGTCTGAGTATCCACTCGGACCCTCGTAGATGACCCACGGTTCTGTCCAGCTGTCCGGGTCACGTGGCCGCACGTTAAGGTACAAGCCAAGATCCCGTCGAGCATTGGGCCAGGTTGGATGTCCATATACCACCCAGGTTGGTGGTAAAAAATTCTCAGATGCGCTTGCTGCAGTAGGTGAATGGACGTTACCCAGTCTGGACTTCTGGAGGAGGTTAAAAGGAGCTGGAAATCCAATTACACTCCCATGACAGCCATTTCTAGGCTCCACAAGCTTGTGCACGAGTTGTCCTCTTTTGAAAACGATGCCGTCATCAAAACTGAGGGCCTGAACGCGGGATCCAAGGGTACTGCGGCCGTTAAGGTAGAGCACGTTGGTCCCGTCCTCTTCGTCCACCGAGACCAGCTGACACTCAACACATTCAGGTTCTGGCACCAATTCACCAAAATGCCAAGTCTTGCCATGTGTGTCACTGTAGAAGCAGAAGGCATGGGGAGTGGTTTTACACAGCTTTCCGAAGCACTGCCTGCAGTCAATGTAGTAGGTGTAGGCTGGGATAAGCAGACGGCCAGACTTTAACTGTATCGCATGGCCTGGTCCGAGAGCGAAGGTAGCCCATGCTATGGACAAAAACAGAATAAGATCATCTACAGTGTTACATTAAATGTACATTTAACCTTTGGCATACATGGTATGGTTGAAATGTTTGCTAGGTTTTGGCACCATATACAAAAACTTTGACAAAATCTGCTCAGTTTCATCCAGCCTCAAATATAAGTTGCTTTGGATAAATCCATTACCAGAAGGAGGTAATGTCAATCATTCATTCATTCATCTTCTACCGCTCATCCGAACTTCTCGGGTCACGGGGAGCCTGTGCCTATCTCAGGCGTCATCGGGCATCGAGGCAGGATACACCCTGGACGGAGTGCCAACCCATCACAGGGCACACACACACACTCTCATTCACTCACGCACTCACACACTACGGACAATTTTCCAGAGATGCCAATCAACCTACCATGCATGTCTTGGACCGGTGGAGGAAACCGGAGTACCCGGAGGAAACCCCCGAGGCACGGGGAGAACATGCAAACTCCACACACACAAGGCGGAGGCGGGAATCGAACCCCCAACCCTGGAGGTGTGAGGCAAACGTGCTAACCACTAAGCCACCGTGCCCCCCATGAGGTAATGTCAAGGTAACTAAATGTAATCAGGAGCCTTGGAAAGCTGTATCTTTTGAAATTTATACCTAGGATAGTGCAGGTTTCCAGCAATAAGGAAAAGTATAGTTTGGTATTTCTGAATGTAAGGATCCAATAAGAGCGGCATGGTGGCTTAGTGGTTAGCACTCCAAGGTTGGGGGTTCGATTCCCGCCCCCGCCGTGTGTGTGTGGAGTTTGCATGTTCTCCCCGTGCCTTGGGGGTTTCCTCCGGGTACTCCGGTTTCCTCCCCCGGTTCAAAGACATGCATGGTAGGTTGATTGGCATCTCTGGAAAATTGTCCGTAGTGTGTGTGTGTGTGAATGAGAGTGTGTGTGCCCTGCGATGGGTTGGCACTCCGTCCAGGGTGTATCCTGCCTCGATGCCCGATGACGCCTGAGATAGGCACAGGCTCCCCGTGACCCAAGAAGTTCGGATAAGCGGGAGAAAATGAGTGAGAGGGGATCCAATAAATCCTTTATCTAATAGTGCTGTGGTCCCCGATAGAGTACTAGTATTAGTAAACAATATTGTTTTTGCTTCTTTCAGTTCCTGTTTCACCATAATTGTGGTCTCAAATTTAACATTCTAGTGAACAAGACAGGTTTAAATTTAGTCAATAACTAATATAGCATCCAGAAACTGAGAATTTACCTTTAATTGTGTTACCTATGACCTTCTTAGTGAGGTCAGTGGCAGGACTCCAGGTCTCCCCATTGTCCTGACTGTACACGTAGCATAGCCTAGTGACATTGTGGCCTGTCTTCAGTTGGTACCCCTCTGTGGTGTGACCAAGCACGGCAATGAAGAAGAGAAAGAGCGTCCCGGTGAAGGAGTCGTACACGGGACACGGGTTCATTGAACGGTGGCCTTTCAGAAAGGCCGTGCTAACGACTCGCATGTCTTGCCACTAGAATGAGGAATAGAGCGAAGGAGACGTAGCTAAAACGTATGCATTCAAGACTAAAAGAATTAAAGGTGTTGCTTCTTTCTCTCAGACCTCTACGTAGTTCCTGTAGAACACGCCCTTGCGCATGACGAGCAGATGAGCCTGGGAATCTGCAGGACTGAATCTCTCCTCACAGAAGGCCAGGAAGCACGAAGAGTGCTTCAAGAAGATCAGAGCAGGTATGCGATACGTCACTCCATTCGCTTCCTGCCGGAACAGCACTGAACGGGTAGGGAAATAGGTGCCGTGATGGGAATCCATAAGGTACTGGGGGGGAAAAATTACCTCAGGTTACAGTCAGAATCAGAATCCAGTTGTTCTGAGCGGAATCCTCGGCAATCACATAATCTTCAAAGAACATTCAGTATTCAAGCTAACTTCTTGGTGTGTACTTTTGTTTCATTATGGCTAATCTGATTGAACAACCATCATTCTAACTCTGCTTATATGTAGTATAACCACACATGTTAGTGTGTGGTTATACACATATAGTTCCACTGTTGTGGATGGAACTGCCTCGAGACCTTCATGCCTTCTCTGAACCAATGTTGTGTCAGTCAGCAATAGGGTCTGGTCTTTATCAGCAATCAGGTCTGTAACGAACTCAGAGTTTGCGATGACCCATTGGTTCCTCAGGAGCTCTCGGTTGCACTATTTGAAACTGTTGTAGAAAGGACATTATTTACATTTACTTAATATTATTTCCTGTTCAGTTTCAGGAAAATGAGAATGAAGTTCCCTTCTGATTCTGGTTCCTCTCAAGATTTCTTCCTCATATCTTCTCAGGGAGATTTTCCTTGCAGCCGTCGCCTCCGGCTTGCTCAGGGATAGAGATCGATATATATAGTATTTAATTAATTTATAATTGTAAAATGTAATTAATTTTAAACTTTAATTGTACATACTCATTTACTTATTTTTATCCTTATTTTTTCTTCTTCTTCTTCTTCTTCTTCTTCTTATTATTATTATTATTATTATTATTATTATTATATATTTATTACTTTTTTCTTCTCGCTTCTGTTTCCAAACCTCTGTAAAGCTACTTTGAGACAATGGGAAATGTTAAAAGCGACATACAAATAAATTAAATTTTGAATCTGAAACTGAAAAAGAAGAAGCGACATAAATCGTTAGCCCAACAAGCAGCGAGCCAGCCAGGTAGCTGATGGTCTATCAGTGAGATCTTAACAAAACATTTGCGTCTGAACCTTTGCGTCAAACGATTGCGCCATATGAGCTCTGATATTCTTGTTAAATGTTGTAAAGTGGGATCGGTGGTATGGTTAAAAGTCAGAAATGACAAAGAAGAAGGATATTTTCATGTAATAAACCCTAAAGAATCATGCTGGATGTTTATATATATATATATATATTTCACGGTGTTTCTTACACAGCAAACAAATGATTACTGATTCAAATCATTTATTTGTGACAAAGATAAACTAAAACGGCTCTACAGACAACACCATGTACAGTAAACTGTATGAATTGCTTGCTTTTACCTTTGATGTTTGGCTCGTACTGAGAACGCTGGCACGTCTTCCTCACGTTCTTTCTTCCAGCGTCTGCGGTGTGGGTGAAAAACGAATAGTGTCATTTGTCAGTAACACATTGTCTGTCCGATGTGTTGAGTCGCCTTAAACACTTTTGTAATGCACAAACTTTCTTGTAACTACCATCGTCATCTCTTATATTTTATATGCAATAATTATATTAAATCTTGATCTAAAGCACTAGTAATAAATGCTATAGGGATTGAATCAGACTATATTGCTTACAGTTATCCCTTGTTAACATTTTTAGACATACAAACATCTTTTCTTTTTTTGATGCCTTGTTGCATTGCTTGTTTAAATAGAAACATCAGGCAGAAGAATGTTGATGAATCAATGACAAAATTGTCTCCTGTAATCTCTATAACTTACCAAGTTGTACTGGTTATTTGTTTAAACATGCATCAGACGTTCATGCTGTATTTAAAATGTAATGAGAGATGAAAAACAGACTTACTAACGGATAGATCTTCAGTGGTTAAGAGACTCTGACAGCTTGACACCTATTTGAATTGTGAGATTTTGTAAGCACGCAAATGTGCATGTGTGTGTGGGGGGGGGTGTTTGTGAAAGAAGAGAGAGAGAGAGAGAGAGAGAGAGAGAGAGAGAGAGAGAGAGAGAGAGAGAGAGAGAGAGAGAGAGAGAAACACACACAATGCCATTTTGCATGACCATGTGCATTAGAGGCCTGTCCAGTGTCCTAAACCACTGACCCAGAAATGGACTCAACTCATCAAAGCTACTGAAAATCAGCAACATTAAATAATGTGTGTGTGTGTGTGTGTGTGTGTGTGTGTGTGTGTGTGTGTGTGTGTGTGTGTGTGTGTGTGTGTGTGTGTGTGTGTCTACCTGATGCTAGTGAATGAAGTGAAATTGGGGCATAGAAGCCTTTATTTCAGCACAGTGAACATTTCAGCACAGTGGACATTTCAGCACAGTGGAAGTCTTTTCATCACATATACCAGCTTTGGAGGTTGGGGTCAGAGCTCAGGGGCAGTTATGATACAGCACTCTAGCACAGGGAGGGTTAAGGGTCTTGCTCAGTTGCCCGACAGTGGCAGCTCAGCAGGGCTGGGGCTTAAACCCTGACCTTCTGATCAACAACTCAGAGCCTTAACCACATCCGCCACCACTGACCCTGAGCTAGTTTGTTACCTTGCTAACAAAAGTAAGCTAGACATGATCAATTTTGATCATGAGGGTTTTTTTTTTTTTTTGCATGGATGAAAATAATGCTGAATAAAAAAGTAAACAGGGGTTCACAGGCAATCTTTCGATACATCTTTCATTTTTATTAAAAGGGGTCTAGTTTAGTTGTATGGAAGTTAACAGTGCACTAAATCTGAAACTGTGTATGTGAGAACCCTCCAGCACTGCGACTATTCTAAACAAATTCCTGTTACATGAAAAGTTGCGTTCCTTTTACCAGCAGTGATGCAAACCTCACACTGTGCACAGTAACATATTGCATCATTCTTCTAAAGTTAAGCACAAGAAGCAAACAAGCTAGCATCATGTTGTGCTAGGTTTTGTGCAAAACACATCCTGTAAACATATTGTTGTCAGGGTTCAGCACAGACTTTCGGCCACGTGTGTTTGTTGTCGTTCCTCGTCAAGTGTCTGCCCCGCCTTCGTCTGCTCCTCCCTGTCACCACACCTGCTCCTCATTGTGTCATTATCGTCCTGTGTATAAATGTGAGCCGCGTTGCCGATGGCAGCGCGGATTCATTGGTTACGTCTAGTCTAGGTTAGGTTTCGTCATGTGTATTATTTGAGTCCTCGTCATTGTCCTGTATTTGTCTTTGTCATTTATTAAACCCCACTCCTTTGAAGCTATCCTGTGTACGGGTCCCCCTTCCTCCTCTGGTGGTGTATCATGTTAGCATTGGTTTAAAATAATATCCCCAGTGTTTTATTCTCACCGGATCACTGAAAATCACTGTAGACCTACCTACCTTATGGTTTAGTTAATGACTTGATTTAAAGATGTATCACCGAAAACAGCAAATATAAGGCTTTCCAGACCATTTCATATCAGGTTGTAGCCCATATGTAGTCCTGTATCCTGTCATTCAAAGGAATGGGACGGTTGGAAAATCATTACTTAAATGTTTGTGTTGTACTGACACTGACGTTGTGTGTGTTTGTGTGAGCTGCTATGAGCCTGTCATGAAGGCTGGTGCAGTTCTCACATTGATTTGTATAAATCTCTTTCCATCCATCTTGTTAAAATCTGAATACTTTTTTCAACTTAGTAAGTTTCAGTGGTAAACATTTCAATATACAGTCAAAGCAAGTATTGATTATACTCTAATGGTTTTCAGTAGACATTGTTGGGGAATGTGGTAGCATAGTGGTTAAGGTATTAGACTACTGCTTGGATGGTTGTGAGCTTGAATCCAAGGTCTACCAAACCATCTCTGCTGAGCCCCTGAGCAAGGCCCTTAACCCCCAATTGCTCACTTGTATTAAAATGTAAATCACTATGGATAAGGGTGTCAAGTGCCAAGTGCTGCAAATAAATGAAGTTGTAATCTTGGCTGTGGTGAATGTCTCAGCAGTAAAAGACATGTTTGTCTCAGCTAGTTCACACTTCTGGAAACCAATGACATGTTATTTGACATTACAAGTGTTACGAACCCAAATTATGTTTAGGGGTATGGTTGGGATGTAACAATATGTTAGACAAAATGTTAGACTTCTGGTGTGTATGTGGCAATCAACGACATGAACAACAAATAGTGGGCAAAACCTGTCTCTATTATAATACACAAAGGAACTACAAAGGAAAGTAATAAAACAAAGCTTCAGCGTCAATGAAGCCCTAACTAATCTATACTTCCTATCCAAACAAAAGGTACAGATGGTGGCACACGCTCCTAACCTAGTGTGTCTAATACAGAAAAGCTTACCTACCTGTTGTACAATATATGTCATGTGAAGTACTCACCTGTCCAGTTTTCCCCAAAAAAAACAAAGTCATATCCATAAAGCGAAGAAACACAAGCATCCAGATGCAGAACGAGTGTCCCTCAAGTCACATACACAAAGTGACCCTCAAGTCACATACACAAAATAACTAACAAATTGGGATACATGAACAGTCTGACATACTAAAACCAAATGAACAACAATAGAGCCCTCTAACAAATTAGCACACATCTTCTTTTTCCTTCTGTTTCTGTCTCTGTTTCTGATTCTAATCCTGATTCTGGTTGACTGGTGGATCGACGGGTGACATCACACAGGATAATGAAGATTGACAGGAAGTGTCCAATGGTAGGGATCTGAAAAGATAGTGGAGCAAAGAGCATAGAACCCACAAGCATAGAACGTAACAAGTGTGAATTACGCATTGTTTAAAGACTGGTTATTGCCTGGTATGTCTAACGAACAGGGCATATGGTACAATATATTTTGCGTTTTGAATGTTCAATCCTTACATTATACGTATACATATATATTATTTATTGACATACAACTTGTTTTCCATTCTAGTAACAATCCATGAAAATTTCATGTTGGTCCCTGAATGTCCCATTTTATGGAACAGCTTCTTACATTAATGCAGGATTGTTGAGTATTGAATTGGGTTGGGATATCTGATATTGCACACCTATAACTTTAACGTACACCGATAAGGAAGGTGTGCCGAATAAAGGAAGTGTACAGGGTTTAAAAATGCCAGCACCACTGCTGTGCATGACACACTGAAGCACCATTATTTGTGTTGTACCGTGGCTCCCTTACAATAAAGAGGGTCCAGGGACCTTATAAAGTGACTCACATGGTAGTTAATAAAATCTCAAGCAAGTGCATGTATTAACTAGACAAACCAAATAGTTGTGTGTGTTTATTATCACTCTGGTGTAAGTTCCAAGCACCATAACCAAAGTTGTCCCATTTATTATTGAGTTTTCATTCATAGTTATTATCCTGATGGTCTGATGAATGATCAGGAATAAACAGTTAAAATCTAACTGTTCAAATCTAAATAGACAGATTAGAGGTATTAAATATTTATACCTCTCTATGTTGTTTTCTGTCACCCACGCTTTAAATGGTGTAACTAGGTTACCCAAGCGCGCAGGGTGATGGCGTCATCAAAGCGCGACCTTTCCGTATTCGCTGCACGTGTAGCGCAGGAATCAGCAATTATTGTGTTTATGTTTGAGAAATACATTTTATTTTGTTATCGACATGTTAAAGGAAAAGTATTGAAGCCTAGTTTGGATTAATACAGCCATTGGTTTCATACAAATTCACTCAGGTAGGTGTTAATGTGGTGTTATTCCTCTTGGCTAACAAATTAGCTAACAACAAATTAGCATTTTGGTTCAATTTTGTTGACGTTTCGTTCATTTATTAACGTGAAACTGGAGCTAGAAGATGTTTTAATCAGATAAAACGCATAAAGGAGTTGTGTTTCCAGTTTTAGGGTTTTATTTTCTTATCTTTATTATTCTATAGAAGGCGAGTAAACTTAAAACATGCTAAATGACTTACATCCGGGTTCTTAGTCTGTATACTGTATATAATGTACATCTATAAGTCAGAATTCTGGGTTTATTTAATGTTGTTTTCTTAGAACAAACTCGTTATTTAGATTTCAGTGTCCTTAAAAAAAGCAAACGAACAACAAAAACAAAGGTTCAAACAGGTTTAAAGTGTAATATTATAGCTGGGACATCAATGTCACGTGAACCACGTGACTCTTAACAACAACTGGTGACTTTACACCGAACTTGAGAAGGTATTTAGGTTAAAGTATAAATCTGCAGCACGTGTGAACATAATACTGAACAACAATAGTCATACATTGATGTTGCATGCATATAGAAGAATATTATGTTGATTGTGTCGTTTTTAATCTTGAATGACGTTTATAAGGATGCTTCTTCCCAGTACAGGTCAGTAAGCAGCATGGCGCAGCACTGGGCAGGAGGCCACACTGCCCCGGTGCTGTGCGTCGGAGCCGCAGGAGGAGGCGACGGATTTCTGGCGTCGGGGGCCGAAGGAGGCGAGGTGACCGTGTGGACTCAGGAAGGAAAGCCTCTCTCACAGCTGCGTTTGACCTCTCGAGACGATGTCACGTGTACGGTTTTCTCCAACGCGGCACCTGGATTGTTGTACGTGTCTCACGGTGAGACAGTGAGCATCCTGGACCCACGCAGTCTGAAGAAGCCGGTGGAGGAACTCAAGGATGTCGGTGAGGACGAAATCAACTCGCTCTCGGTGAGCGAAACGGGCGCCTCGCTGGCACTGGCGGACGATTCCGGGGCTGTCAGGGTGGTGGACTTACAGACGGGTAAAGTGAGCCGCACTCTACGAAAGCATACCAACATCTGTTCTTCCGTCACCTTCCGACCCCAGAGGCCACAGAGCCTCGTGTCCGCCGGATTGGACATGCAGGTGAGAGGGACAGATTTTACAGCAGACAAAATTACAAGATTAAAACCTAATGATGGGATGAACAAATCATTATCCCAGGAAAAGCAGATTCTGTAATTACGTGATGCAGAACTTGGTCTGGCTGTTAGTCTGGACTGTGTTTCCACAGGCATATTAATTGACCTGAACGACTGCTATACAGTAATTCTGTAATAAAGGAAATGACTGGACTTGAGTGGAAAAGGGACTGCGGTGTAGAGTGCAGCACAAAAACACACAATATATCTCTAACAACCAGAACACAAGTGAGGCTAAAGGATTTCACTCCACTACATTAGATGACACTTTGTGTGTGTCAGCCGTTCTAGGTTTATACAGCCTGTAAGTCATAAAACTTCAACAAAGCCGAACAGTTCCTAAGAAGACGCTTTCTTGGACGTGCTATTTATCGGTAATCGATTTTATAGACCCATATTAGGAGACTGAATGTCCTTATCTCCCTGCAGCTGGGGTTTGTTTAGCTGAACCTATTTGTGTCCTGGAATTTCATCCTCAAGGTTAGATGCCTTAAAACAGACCACGTGTTCGGTACGACAAGGTGCACAGAGACTGATGGAAATTTGAGAGAATTATACAGAGGTGTTGAAGATCAGTGATAATGTCGATCGAGTTAAATCTGGTCACGGTCAGACGCTCACGTTGCTTCCATCTAACTCAGATACACAACTTTCCTTGTTTTCTGTTGTTTAGTAAACAATTCAGACTGAATGCTGAAATGACATTCAGCCTTACAACTTAAACAGCTTTACACTCATTTAGAAGTCAGTGTTGATGTCTTGCATACAAATCCCACTAATATAAAACAGTAACTGTGTTTACCACAACCAGAGGGTATGAGATCATGCAGCCTCCATGTGCTATCGGAATGATCATAAATACAGGATCAGTGCGGATTTGCTGCCCTCTAGTGGTGACACGTCTCATAGCAGTTCGAACCTGGATTCACTGGAATGAAATTTTATTTCTCTATATTCGTTGCATGATACAATGATGTGATCTGTCCTGGCTAAGATAAGAATAATAATTCACAAAAGTTGCTTAGTTTGATTTCTGGCAACCAAAACATGAGACTCAGCAGCATAGTGAGCATTGTGGCTCACTAAGGCATGTTTTCTCCTAAACAGATGCGGAAGCTGGACGACGTTTAAGTTTTTCTATATGACCGTCTTATGCATTTTACATTTGAATGGAGTTGACATTTAACACAGTTCTTATTTCTCTTTCTCTAGCTGATGCTGTGGAACCTGCAGAAAGCTCGTCCAGTGTGGACCTACAGTCTACAGGAGGCGACGGAGGAAGAAGAGAGATCCCATCAACGAGCAGGTCAGCTTTTCAACCCGCCTCTGGCTCACTGTGTCAGCGTGGCAGCGTGTGGAAACATTTTGGCGTGTGCCGCAGAGGACGGGCGCGTACACCTCGCCCGCGTGGGTGCCGGTTCCAGACTTGAGCAGCAGGGGGCGATAAAGGCTCACAGTCAGGGAGCTTCTCAAGCTCACTTCCTTAACTTCATGCCTCATCCTTACTGGCTGGCCACCGGAGGCAACGACGGAGTAGTGGCACTGTGGGATATCAGCGAGGAGCCTGTTGTGGCAGGAGAGGTCAAGGCCAAGGCGCAACGCAGGAAGCCCAAAAACAAGACGTCAAAGCCGGCGACTCACGAAGCGCAAGAGGGAAAGAGAAGCGAAGAGGAGCTCGCAGAGGAGGCTAGAAGTATCGACCCGAGTCGGACGAAGATGGCGTCGAAACTGAAACTGGCCCACGGGGAGAAGGTGAACTGGGTGTGTCCGGCTCTTCTAAAAGGACAACCTAGCTTACTTGTGGCGGATCAGAGCTCCAGTTTATCTGTGTACTCTCTGTCTGGGCTTTAGCTGCATTTTCTCCATCAACAGTGTGGGGAAAAAGAACTGTTTATCTTTATTTATTTGCCTTGTGGTTAAACAAAGGGTGCTTTTAAATACAGAGTACATCAGACTGACTGATTTCTGTCTGCTTATCGTGTGTGTGTGGGTGTTTGAAACTCCAGGGCCGGTTCTTCATACATAGCAACGACATGTCTGATTAATACTTATCATTATTGTGTGTTTAACGTTCCAGTTTTTTTTTTCTCATGCACTATTGAGAGCCGTGTTTCCAGTGCAGATACAGACAGTCGAACCCGCAGTCCGTGGGTCAACGATCGGCTAACGATAATTGTACTGAAGCATCAGTGACGTCATTCTTTCATGAAAGAAGTTTAAAGTAACACCGATAGATGTTTCAGTCAGACACCTTGTTCGATCAAAACGAGAGAATAAACACCAAGGGGGTTCATTTCAGTGTTAACTCTCTGTTCGTAGTTTTTTATTTATTCATTTATCTGTCGTTATTTTACTTAGTTCAGAGACTTGAATCAAAATCGGGGCTCCAATACGGCGAATCGTGTCGGAATAGGACCGGAGCGAATCATTGTGTATCACTGAACAACTTCAGTGGTTTATTATTGCACCAGTTAAACAAAACTCCTTTTTAAAAAAAGTATTCAAAACATCATGGTGTTTTTTATAGGAACATAACGAGTGACGTAGACGAATCAGTCACCGACCTGCCGGATATCGTGTATTCTTTTCATGCCATGAATTATAACATGCGTTTAATTAAAACGAGTTCAGGACACCGATTAAAAGCCGAACATGCAAAAACCACACAGTTTATTTACAGGATTCAACTCAGAGCCTAAGGAGTTAGCGTAAATACACAGTCAAACATTTTAGACGTAAGGCACAAAGCAGGCGCGGAGTGACGTCGAAATAAATGTTTAAACACGGTAACACTCCTGGTACCTTAAAAAAAAAGAAAGTTTATGGTGTTAAATGAAACCCTTCTGGATGAAGTGTGTAGTCTGTATAAATAAACCTGTGTGAATGTTTGGGATGAAGAACCTCACAAAACTGGAACAAAGTAAAGACACTAACTGATGTAAGTGTACTATACAAAACAATACTGTGTAATAAAAGACTTCGAGTCTAAACGCACGACTTTGTAGATTTCTAACGGCGACCCGTTTTGTTTATTCCTCTGTTCATAATTTGGCCAAACTCTTCTCCAAAGCCTCGATTCCGGCGCCTTTTTCCTCGACGCTGCCGAACGCGCTGCACTCCAAAAACTCCACTTTCATGGGCAGCTGAGAGAACTCAAAGTCCTTGCCTTTCTTCCCCAAGTGAACCGTGGAACGAACCGAGCCGTCCTGAGACGAGAGCGCCGCCAGTCGAGTCACTCTCAGAGTGGTTCTGTCGAAATGGACACAGACGAATATACTTAATATATAATTCAATCCTATTTAATTAATGTCTGATTAGAAAGATCAGGCCTCGTGTTCATAAAGACACTAATGATGATCTCAGGGAGCTCCTAATTTAACTTAAACATTTCTAACTAGGAATAATCTCAAAGAAACTCTGAACAAGGACTTTTATCTTAGAGAGGAGGCGGGGCTTAACCCGTTACTAGGAATGACACCTTCTTATAAAGACTGTGATTGGTTGTTTAATAAAATCAGGCACGCTTTTAACATCAGGTCTGTTATAAACCTTCACTTTGTCTTTATGTTAAGATATTTGAGTCTATGTCGTGTAGGGATTATGTTCGTGACCCATCACGTTAGAGATGCGCTAACATCTGCATGTTATAAATGTAAACATCTCTGACACAGAGCAGAAACCTCATAGAGACATATTTCTGTCGCTATGGCATTTCTGCTGTGTCTGAGATCTAATCTCTAATCGGATTGGTGACAAAAATAATCCCTACACGATCTAATCCGTATCATCTTATTAACTCACCATCGTTATTAAATATCGTACACAACACGTTTCTTCTCCTTCACCTTTCAGACATTTTCTACTCTGAGAAACAAACTCTTCATCCTCTTGAAAGTCCTCCTCACTTCTAACACTTTTTAACCTTATGAGCTCTTTCAAGGGTTAAGATGCTTTATGAAGAACTTTTACCTTTACTACCATCTTCTCTTTCATTTTAAGGGGAAACACCAACATTTCTACTCATTTTATTACAATATCATCACGAGGAGGTTCTCTTTACACTAAGGGTATACCGTTTTGAACACTTACAGTTCTTTCTCCAGCTGCTGTTGAATCAGTTTGGCCGATTTCGCCATGGTGAGGTCTATTAAACAGAAAAAATAAATAAGAAAGTGGGAGGAGCCAAAGTTCAATTCTGCGTCAGTGCACTTGTATTAAACTCGTTTTTAATGTGCTCGTGTCAATCTGTACCATTTCTACACAATGTACTGGATCAAGTCTATAAATTCAGGGATTTCCTGAGCCAGATGTTTATGGTATAGAAAGAAATACTTAAATACTTTCTGATTGGTCAGAAATGTTCATTACAAGCTGCATACGTTTTTGTCCAATTCATTTCAACAAACTTTGGAAAAGTAAAGAAGAGAGGAAAAAAAAACCTTGTTTGTTGCAGACTACCAATAAGGTCGGAGTGTTGTTCATCAGCACGCTGTCAGTCAGGAGGAAGTAAAGGAACCCGGCCACGTCCTTTACCTCCCTCTGGAACAGGACGCTGTCCACCACGAACACGATCGCTCTGGGGGGACGAAGACAAGCGGTCAAGCTTCTAAATACGACTTTATACAAATGACATTCATATTGCGATAACTGTTTAGAACTTACGTCGTTCAAAATAAAATTCTACACTATACGAAGACGTCCTGTACGAGTGCGGTTCTTGCAGTAGAACGAAGAATAATTGTCAGGTGTCCAGAAACATTTGGCCATTTTGCGTACCCGTGTGTTCCCATGGCAACTACTAAGAGAGCATTAAAGGTGGGGTGTACGATCTTTGAAAGCCTATGTTGACATTTGAAATCACCAAAACAAACACGCCCCTAACCCAAATGGGTGTCACCCCTGTTTTGATAGCTCCGCCCCACACATACATACGTAACCCAGGCGACTATGACGGCGGAACCTGTTGGGGCGGCTGGCCGAGGGGATGTTTTTATCAATAAATGAACACAATGAGTAATACTGTGGTGATACGAATGTGTTTTTGTAGTACTGTGTGTTGTACCGTGAAAGGTTTAGCTTCTTTCACGCGGAAGACGACGTTCAACACCTAGAACCCGAGTCGGAGGTAACGGCAGGTATCCGCCATGTCAGTGTTTCAATCGCTTTCTGCTAATGTCACACATGCGCATTGAACACTCTCTCCGCCGCATATTGACAAGACACGCCCCTTTCTGCTCATTGGCTACACATTTGTTCTGTTAGTCGGCCCGACTCAGTTTTCTGAAGCATTTTTCAAACATCCTGCACCGCACCTTTAAGATACGTAGTTATAATCAGGGAATCACGTGCTTTACTGTACTGACTCCTCTCTAACCAGGCTTTAGTTCGGTCATCTTTATAGATCACGTTCTCTTTACACAGTACGAGTAGGTCATCGATGGACGCTACACCACATCCGGTCCTGACGAATCAGAATCAGAATCAGAAGGTTTATTGGCTAAGTGTGTTAACACACACAGGGAATGTGGTTCCAGCTGTTTGTGACTCTCAAAAGTACAGACATAAATACAAACCATACAAGACAACGCAGACGACGGAATCTTCCAAAGCGACGTCAACGTAAAACAAAGACAGAGACGTCCCAAGCACAACCCGAGCTTAAAGTGTCCCGAAAACCCTCCAAAAAGGGTCTCGTAGGAATGAACATCATGTCCAGGATTATTACCTGGCTGTCTCCTTGAACTTATCCACAAACTGAGCTCTGTCATGACCAGGAATATCCACAAGAGTCCAGCTGGTTCTCTGTGGAGAAGAAACAGAGATATTTACAGAGAAATACATGAAAAACTTTAAAAACCATGAGTTTTGTCGGGGTTTTATTTGGTACCTTCTCATTTTTTGCTCTGTATGGAGCTTTAGTCTCTTTGATGGAGGTCACAGTTGGGGTGAATTTCCCTGTTAGCAGCTGTAAGACAAAACTAACCGGTTATTTCAATCATTTCTCTAACATTCATGAAATCTAACGCATTAAAACAGCGACATTTTCCTTCCTCACCCGGCTGAAGATCAGAGATTTTCCAGAGTCACATAAACCAACTAGTAAAACTGCGTTTCTTGTCTTCTTAGAGCCCAGAAAAATTTTCAGAAACACTGTAATGTAGATAAATGTTATATTTAGTGGCAATTATTTTTTTTATTTCTATTACAAACAAGCTAATACAGTCACAAAAATATAATAGCTTTTTTTGCTCTTCCTACCCGTATTCCGCCACATGCGCTGTGATTGGCTAATACTTTTCACTCACTACCAATAAAAAAAAGGCTCAGGATCTACTAGCCAAACGGAGCCGGACAGCACTCGTACCAGCCAATCATCGCCAAGAAGGCGGGATTTGTCAGAAAACGATTGGGAACTAGTATATTCCTTGTAGACGTTGCTAAAAGGCCCAAAGAAAGCTTTCTTACCGAATGTAATAATAACAACAGCTACAGCGACAAAAATCCCAATTAGAAATGAAGGGTCTTCTGTTATTGCCTTCACGAGGTCGTCAAAAAATGGCTCCATGGAAAAATTCTCCAAATCTAAGTTCAGCTTCTCCTCCATGGCGGTGCTGCTGCTGCCGCTGCTGCTGACACACGTGTCACAAGTCTTGCGCATGCGCAGGAAACGTCTCACAGCAGCCCTAGAGAATCAGAATCAAAGCAGCCCTAGAGAATCAGAATCAGGTAATTTGGTTCCAGCTGTTTAGGATTCACTGTACTGAAATGTATATTTAATGATATGTGTATTTTATAGTGTATTATATAATGTATTATAATTGCTCAACTCATGAAGAGAATAAAAATAAAGGCTGGTGTGTGTGCACTTATTATGTAAGTGGATGTTTTGTGGGTGTTTCACCGTATTAATTCATTCATTCATTTTCTACCGCTTATCCGAACTTCTCGGGTCACGGGGAGCCTGTGCCTATCTCAGGCGTCATCGGGCATCGAGGCAGGATACACCCTGGACGGAGTGCCAACCCATCACAGGGCAAACACACACACTCTCATTCACTCACACACTCACACACTACGGACAATTTTCCCAGAGATGCCAATCAACCTACCATGCATGTCTTTGGACCGGGGGAGGAAACCGGAGTACCCGGAGGAAACCCCCGAGGCACGGGGAGAACATGCAAACTCCACACACACAAGGTGGAGGCGGGAATCGAACCCACAACCCTGAAGGTGTGAGGCAAACGTGCTAACCACTAAGCCACCATGCAACCTTAACGAATTCAATTCAATTCAATTTTATTTCCATAGAGCTTTTTTTTACAATGCACATCGTCTCAAAGCAGCTTTACAAAACATAAACATAGAACAAAAGATTAATATAAAGATTAATATAATACAAAAAAATCAAGATCAATATTAGATATATTGAAATGCGTTTGTATTTATCCCCAATGAACGAGTCTGAGGTGACTCGGCTGACTGCGGGGAGGAAAAACTCCCTTAGATGGAAGAGGAAGAAACCTTGAGAGGAACCAGACTCAAAGGGGAACCTCATCTTCCTTTAGGTGTCACTGGAGGGTGTGGTTATAAATATACAGTCTGATGAATGTTGTATCAGTGAGGAGATTGTTGTCCTCAAAGACCACATGGAGTTGGTGTCTCCTTTTTAGTACAGCAGAGTCTAACTGGAGCTGGTAGATCTCTAGAAGCCTCAGGATCCTCACAGAGTCACCCTCATCTCAGTGGAGATCCAAAATCTTCAGAAATCAAAAACAGAGGAATGAAACACCTGAGGACATGGCATCAGGCACGGAGTGGTAATGGTTACATCTCACCTTTCTGTTGTGTATTGTTCCTCATACAGCAGAGTAATGCTGGCGTGTACTTTTAAGTGACTTCATATGTGACACAAAGCCAGTTATGGGCTTTATGCTCTGTAAGCCTGTAACATGTATTTGTTCAGTTATCTCAAGCAAAAAAAAAACATGCTTAGAACCAGCGTTTACAGCTGCAGTCTGTAAAAAATACACTACACAAGTGATGCAAAATACAAACACAAAATCTCATCCTTGTTAAATAAACAAGAAGAACGAATAAACATAAACATATTTGCATACGGCATTAATAATATCTATAATAAGCTGTTTATCCTCGAACTCTCGTGCATGGCTCTCGAGTGCAACCCTCCTCCTCGAGTGCTTCTCACAGACTTCAGTTCCAACTCTAATCTAAAACATCCGATCCACCTTTAGATCCTGATTAGTGTCTCCAGAAGAGCTTGATTAGTAGAATCAAGTATGTTAGATGTGGTTTGGAGCTGAAGCCTGCAGAAAGAGGGCTGGAGACCCTCACTCTCGTCTTCAGATTCAGACCAACTGCACAGCTCAGAGCACTAACGGCTACAGAGAAGTCCTTTGTTCTGTAGAACAGCTGATCAAAATCATCAGCTCATCAGACAGCCTTACAGCAAGCTTCACTTTCCGGAAAGGGACAAAAGATTTTCTTCAACAATCTGTCAATATTCTCACCTTCACGTCTGGGGGGATAAATGATAAATGAAAAGATTTTTTTCTGTCACACAAAACATTTCTGTGGCTCTGACTGGAGCACGGACAGACCAGACTTGTGAACATCTTAGAAAAAAAGTAAACAGTAAAATCAGGGATCACAATGATGTATTGATGACAGACAATATATAATTTTATTTATTTTATTTTTTAATGACATTTTTTTGTAAAAGTAGCTAAAAGTATTTGTCTAAATCTAGAATCATTCCTTTGCTTTTTCTCTCTGAAGGAACCCCTGAAGGGTTTAGAATAAAAACTTAGTTCTATGGTTTATTGGATAGTTAGCGGTTCTTATTCTCTATATCAGGTTCTTTTAGGAAATCTCTCTCTCTCTCTCTCTCTCTCTCTCTCTCTCTCTCTCTCTTTCTCTCACTCTATCTATCTATCTATCTATCTATCTATCTATCTATCTATCTATCTATCTATCTATCTATCTATCTATCTATCTATCTCTCTCAATGATAGGTTAATTCTAGCAATCTTAGGAAATATTCTTCTTGTTGTTCCTCTTTGGAAATGATTAAAAGTTCTATTAATGTGGAACCACACAGGAAAGCTTTTCACAAGACAGCAAAAATTACACGTAGAAATCAAAAGAGCTGCTATTTTTGCATCATCTCTTTTAATTGCTCCTGTTTCTCCAAGGCTTTTTTTTTTTTTTTTTTTTTTTGGTTAACTCTGAAAGTGATATTTACCTGTAAATTTTTAACCCATATTTTTTTACTTAGTCACTCAAAAGTTTTTAAATGTACAGTAACTCTACAGCAGAGAAGAAAGTCTTGTGCATTCATATTAAACTCTGTATCTTCTCCACTGAATAGATCGACCAGGCTCACTATCAGGCTCAACACCATACAGAGAGGTGTGAAGAAAGATTGTTTCTTAAGATTAGGATAATATGAAGAAACTACACTTTTAAAACAGAATCAAAATGCTGTTTCAGGACAAACTCTGATCAAGTGACAAACAAGACAAAATAGTATTGCTTATGTTTAAATAAGATTCCTTTTTTTTTTTTTTTGTAAATTGTACATTGGCTGTAAAACGTTTGAGAACTCCTGGTGTCTCATGATAAAACTCTCTTTTATATTGATTTCAGCACCGAATCTTCCTGATGATCTTATAAGGAGTCTTTGCTTTTCTAGATTTCACCCACTTTATTTTTTTTTCTTCTTCCTAACTTATACTGCTCGTGTGAAGTCGGTGCGTCATTACGCGCGCTCCAACCGTTTACAGAGACACTTCAATCCACTCTGGAGGTCGAGCTGAAGAAAGTGGGGGTGGTGTGAGAAAATCCTGCATCTGCATGATTTAGTTCCTCTGTGGGGTGAAGAGCGTGTCGCTGTACCATTGTATAGCCTTCTTGGTTATCTGATTCCTCCAGTGCGGATGTGTGGCTGCGCTTCGCCGCGGCATTGAGCAGAACCTTGGTGCTTTCTCGCAGGACCGGAGCGATGGCGCGCTGCGCATTTTGGAGCACACTGTGTCTCTTCTTCATGTCCTGCGTCGGACTTTCTTACGGTACCACTTTCATCTACCCCTTCCAAGGACTCACACTGCAGCATGTGAGCGCAGAACAAAGCGTCGCCGGACCCCCTGCAGCAGGCATCAGCTCTCAGCGCAGGTAAAACACACACACGCTCAACTTTCTTACTTACTCTCCACGCATTTCAAGCACTAAAGCCTTATTTCCTAGGAATCCATATTCACTTACATAAACGAGTGCCATTAACTGGGTTGCCAGATTGCTCCTAATTAGAAACATTCAAAGCAACTCCAATCTTGAGAAAAGTTGCAGAAAAGTTCACTCCAGCCTTTCTTTCTTTTTTCCCCTAATCTTATTTACAAATCCTAAATGCAGTATGCTCTTCTTTTCCTTATTACTAGGTTAGGATCACCCCGGATAACTGTATCGTTTGTACCTTCACAAGGAATCATGAATATAGTGAACCATTTAAAAAATACACACTTGGGCCAGTTGGTCTACTCTCCAGCACATGCACCTTCTCAGGTAAAACATGTTCCCAAAAAAAAAATTGCTCCGAATCAGTGCCAGAGTCTTATAAGCTAAAGTGGTGAGTAGGCAAATCAGTTCAATGTTCCAAATCAGTTTTGGACTTGACATTAAAGTTACTTAAGAAAAGAACACAAAGATCTTTAAAGAAAACACATCATAAAGCCATTAGAAAAAATCATCTGCCACTTGTTCACTCGCAGAGACGGAACGATTCGGATTCAGAGACGGAATGATTCATATCTGATTCATTTGAACAATTTTAAGTTGTTATTCCACATTAATATTTCTGTATTAACTTTCCAAACAAAATACGTAATAGAGATGTAGCTGAGTACTGATCACGTGTTGTAAACAGGTTCAAATACAGGGATGGATAGGAAGTTCCTGCTGGAACGGAGATCCCTCTGAACACACACACACACACACACACACACACACACACACACACACACACACACACACACACACACACACACACAAAAGAGAGCATGTAGGACAAACAAAATGTAGGACACTTACACATTGAAAAAAAAATAGATGTGTGTTCACTCAGGTTTAAAAAAAAAATGTTTTACATGGAGTTTGAATGGAAACATTACGGTTCTCAAAAAACGTTATGCACTAACAAGACCATTGGCTTTACAGTAAGAGTCGATTGATTCATCCTTAGTAACTGCCTGATCAGAGCCGCAGTGGTTTGATTGCTGCTGCTGGTTTCATTAGAATTTACGAAACAAAACAAAACCTATAAAATCTCTATTTCCAGGAAAAAAAAAGGTCTAAATCCAGTAATCTGTTGTTCGGGTTTAAATTCAGTAATCCGTAATCTGGATCCTCTCAAGGTTTCTTTCTCATATCATCTCAGGAAGTTTTTCCCTTGCTACAGTAACCTCAGTCTTACTCATTAGAGATAAATAGAAATATTAATTTGAATATAAATTGAATATTTTTAACTAACCTACTAACTAGAATAGAATTAATTTGAATTCTTTCTTCTATTCTAACTTTGGAGGCTGGGGTCAGAACACAGGGTCAGACATGATCCAGCACCACTGGAGCAGAGAGGGTTAAGGGCCTTGCTCAAGGGCCCAACAGTGGCAGCCTGACAGCGCTGGGGCTTGAATCCCGAGCCTCTGATCAACAATCCAGGGCCTCAACCGCTCGAGCCGACACCGCGCCAAGCTGTTCACGTGTGTGCCTTAAAATGATCAGGATTAATAAAAATGGCCTGAAATCAAAATAATTACTTTATAAATCTAAACTTAAAACAGATTTTTTGTGTCAAGAGAAATCTGTTTGCTGTTGACTGCGTGTCAGGTGTGTTTATATCAGCGAACTCAGGCATGGTCGATGTTTCTCCAGTTCCTGTCTCGGAATTTCAAATTAGACCCTAGACTCTATTTTACCCCCCTTTTCCGTGTCTGAGATGTTTTTTATTTAACAATGAATTGCAGCTCATTTCTACCGTCTATGCCCATAACATCCAACGATAAATGATAACCAGAGAGATCGTTTTTTATCAATCTGGCCGTGCCGTGCCGCTCCGGAATAATCTTTATAGCGTCAGTCAATACTGTGGTGAACGTTCGCATATGTCGAGCATTTGTTCAGTCTTAGTCGCATGATTAAGCGATGGAATTTATGAATGTTATATTGTTAAAAAACCTGTCTGACCCAAATCTTCTTCACATTCCATGTCCATTGTTTCGTTCCCCCCACAGTTTAATCTAAAGCAGCCTAGAAAATCAGACGTACAGCGTCTGATCTGAATACCGTAACTGCTGGTTGGAGAACCGATGTTAAACATCCTGGAATGCTGAAGCTTTTGTGCATTCATGGGCTCATCATTTCTTATATTTCAATGCAGGAACTGGTGCCAGTACACGGTATCGAAGACGGTGACGTGCCAGGTACATAACGGCACAGAGACGACGGTGCAGAGGGTTTTCCAGGGCTGTCGATGGCCGGGACACTGCTCCAAAGTCATCAGGTAAGAACCTGTATCATTCACTCTTTCATGTGTGAATGCAAAAAAAAAAAAAAACTACTACAGGACAGTTCAGTTAAAACGAATGAGATGTTGGCTCAAGTCTTGAGTATAATCAAATTTTGAAACTAAAAACGTCCCTACAGCAATCCAAAGCCACTGTTGCAAGAATTGTGAATCATATCCAGCTGAAGGTATCCGAATGCAAAGGCTGGAATGGGTTAGATATACAGTACAGTGCTGATTCTGTTGCATTGGTAGTTACAGGACTGTGATCAGGCCTGCGTATAAAGTGGCGTATCGACAAGTGACCGCGCTCGAATGGAGGTGCTGTCCCGGCTTCCTGGGAAGTGACTGCAGTGTAGGTGGGTAAAAAAAATACGATTCATAACAATCACATTACTTACTTTTTTTTTATCCTTTTTTGGACCAATAATCTTGGAGGCTAAAAATAGATTAATAAGCAAATGTTTTCCTATCACCATACATGAAGGTCTCCATTAGTTCATTCATCCATCCATTTTCTACCGCTTATCCGAACTTCTCGGGTCACGGGGAGCCTGTGCCTATCTCAGGCGTCATCGGGCATGGAGGCAGGATACACCCTGGACGGAGTGCCAACCCATCACAGGGCACACACACACACTCATTCACTCACACACTCACACACTACGGACAATTTTCCAGAGATGCCAATCAACCTACCATGCATGTCTTTGTACCGGGGGAGGAAACTAGAGTACTCGGAGGAAACCCCCGAGGCACGGGGAGAACATGCAAACTCCACACACACAAGGCGGAGGCGGGAATCGAACCCCCAACCCTGAAGGTGTGAGGCGAACGTGCTAACCACTAAGCCACCGTGCCTCTCCATCTCCTTTAGTTAATCCATTGATTTTATCCCACGCATCTAATATCATGAGCAGTGGTCACCTGGTAATGTGTTTCAACTCACCCAAAATCCAATCTCGCTTATTCAATGGCATACAAATGTTTCACAAACTCATGTTCTGTAGCAGGAAATCCGTGAAATCTAACATGGATCCATTGTAATAAATTTTCGTGATCCAGGAAGTACATTTTCTCTGAACAAATAGTGATCCTCTTTTTATCTTTGAAGAAAAAATGCTTTTCTGTCCAAGTTAATCTTCACTGTGGATGCTGGAGGCTCTATTTACTTATTGAAATCATATGAAGGGAATTAATACACTCTTAATACAACCTCTGTGGCTCTGCTATAGTTGGGATGTGTCCATTGGTTAATTGTTGCCATGGTTTGAATGTTTTTGAAAATGTTATGGGGTAGTAATGGGTCCGGGTGTATTGTTTCTTGCCATAGTGTGCTGATTAGTGAGAAAAAAGCATTAGGGATGACTGAACCAAAATCCAATTTTGCACTCATTAGTGTGAGGGTTAGGTATGGATGGAGCTGGAGAAAATCCTGCACACAGTTCTTAAGAGTATGCTGGAATTCTGATTCCTACTTATTCCATTATCTCTTCTTGTATCTTGGCCAAGTGACTAAGCTCAAATGTTTCTGTCTTGTACTTTTCCTCTGCAGGCTTTCGGTCATAAGTGCTCCGTGGTTTCACGCTCCTTAATCGAGATTCTTCTGTGTCTTTCTTTTCGAAAAAAGAGTGAGATCATCCACCACAGGCATGGAATATCAGCCCCCCACATGCACACATACACATAGCTCCTTCGTCTTACATTTTAGCCTTCCATAATGCTATACCGTACCGTCGTTTTTCCCTGGTGCATACCTAATTCACGTACTCTCGCTGTCATCGGGCACTTTTGGAACTAGTTCCAGCCTTAGGCTCGTTCGTTGACCTTTTTCACAGCTTCGATACCACAACATTGACTGTTTTGTATTGTGTCGGCCCAACTTTCGGCCTGCATGGATCTAAGGGGCGGTTGGGGTGGGGTGAGGTAGGGGGGCTTTAGTGGAGGCCGTCATGCTTGAGCATGGGCCAGCCGTCTGGGCTGCAGAACATCTGGAAGCGCTGTGGGCCTTTTGGTGCTTGAAGGAGTGAGCCAGCTAGGGAGAGCGCGTCACTCACACACAGCTAGATTACACACATATCCGAGCTGCGTTTTATCCTGAAAACCAGGGGAGTGTATTAAAGAGCATGTGAATGATAACAAGGGCACTTGTGGTGCACGTAAAATCCTTCCTCGCTTGCTTGTTAAAAGAGTTGATGGAAAAGCAGCCACAGGGGCTACACCTTGTTCCCACAAATATCGGGCTGTGTAGCGACGGGCGGAAATCGATCACCTTGTTAAAACAGAGACGTGCAGAAATAAAGCTATCTGAGGAAAGCTTTGTCAGATGCTAATTAACCCTCTTTGCTCATGTATCGCTGAATTAAAAAGCCTGTTTATGACCTGTTACGCAGTAGGAATCAAAACGCCAGCAACCAACAAAGTACCCCTTCTTCCTGTTCTTTGGGAGCACTGCAAAATTTGCCACCTGGGGATTTTGGATCCTGTCCTAGAGAAATCCAAGCTGTCTTCCGGCATTTATGTTGTTGGAATGCAGTTGAATGTTAGTGCTTAATGGATTTAATGTTTAGTTCTGTCTGCCGATGAAACAGCATTAGCTCTTTGAAGGGGATAGAACACACACACACTCACTCACTCACTCACTCACTCACTCACTCACTCACTCACTCACTCACTCACTCACTCACTCACTCACATACACATTAGTGATTGTTTCCACAACCTTTAAGAAAAAAATGTATATTGCTGATGAAAAGCATGGCTTTACTTAAAATCCATGGATATGCCAGTCTCGTTACAGTGTGTGTGTGTGTGTGTGTGTGTGTGTGTGTGTGTGTGTATGTCTTGCTTGCATGGGAACATGCGTGAGAGAGAATTCCGTGGTCAGTGTTTTGGGGGAGTGTTCATGGTGGGAGAAAACGAGACGCTTTGAGATGTTTTTCGCAGGTCACAGACACTACCCCCTGATGTTTGTTCACATATTTATATAAGCCAATCCCCATCAGGATTCTTTGTGGTGCTCCACAAACCATATGTCCCCTCCCTGTCCTTCTTTCTTTTCTCTTTTTACACTGCTTGTCTTTGGGTTAAGACCACAGAGGTACTGGATGTATTTGTATACATTCATCAGCATGCTCTGTTTTCTCTCATATCACTTCATTTCCTCTCCAAAGAGGCAGTATGTAGAAAATCAGCAGTTTTCCAAGGACCATCTTGTACAGAGTGACACAGGTCCTCAAGGGTACATTTGAGACGTTTTGTCTGCTCGATGACAAATATTTAGCTTTTATAATAAATACAGTTTACTTGCTGATCCAAATAAGGTATAAGCCAAAGGTCTTTTCAGGACTGCATGAGGTAAGATAGCTATAACAGATAAGTACTGATATTTTCAAAAGTCCTCCCTTCCTTAATAAAGAAAAGTGTAGCAACTTAAAGTTTAAAACCTGTTCCTGACATACTGTGTATTTATACATACACAAAAGAGGTTGTGGGAAAGTAACGGCAGACTTTCTTTGTTTGCTTTACCTTTGGCAAAATGTATGTGTGCGCACTAATGGGCTAAGTCCTCAGAAAATCACATCCATATGGGAAGGACAGGCTGAGAACTTAACAGAGAGAAATAAACCTACCGAAGGATCACCTGACAAAGCAAGGTTTTATATTTGCCAGAATAAAGGTGGAAAATAAGAGATCAAATAGATAAAAGAAGATTAAGGATTAAGATTTACGGAGCGTCCTTTATGATAAAGAATGTTCAAGACTACAAAGGCACGATTGACTAGCATGACCTTTCAATTTCAAGAGGCAGAATAATTTCTTAAAACTTGATTTGTAAAGTTCGTCACGACAAACTTTGGTGTTGGCTTTGACGAGGCAAGTATTCACAAAGGCCGGTGTTTTTTGGAGGGGAGTGGACATAAAACTTGTGAAATCTAGTGGAGTGCTACGGTGCCAAAACATTTGGAGGCAAATGGAGACGGGCATGTGACGTCATACGCAAACTTGTGACGCAGTGTTTTGATATGTCACATGTCCATGTTGTGCTTTTTTTTTGTTTTCACGTGACATCACGTGACGTCACGTGACGTCATCAGTATACACGTGAGGAAGTTCCCCTCATTGTTCTGAGTGTCTTGATAGGTCACATGTCCATGTTGCATATTTTGGGGGGGTGGCTGTGGTACAACCGAAAGGCCAGTCGGTACACCGATGTAAAACTTTGTTCAGGGTATCACCCTAAAGGAGCTGGCCGAGTTTGGTTTATAATGGGAGTCCATGTGAAAAAAAGGCCAATTTGAGACCCCATACCGGAAGTACCTCAGATCGCTTAGAAAAGTAATACCAACAAACTTCAGACCATGGTCTACAACATATCCGAATTTGGTGCATGTGGCTCCAAAGCTCTAGTGCCTCTTTTCCACCGGAAAGAACCGGCTAGAGAGCCGTCACAGCGCCGAGTGTGACGTCACTGTATACGTGTCTCGTGTCCCAGCGATGTTAGCGCAGCAGCGGCAAACACAAACACAACAACAATGGCGGATGTTGCTTTACTGTTAATGCTCATGGCTTTGCGAACCTACATCGGCATCCAAACGCGGCGAATAAAACGTGTACGTGCGGCTCCGTGTAATCTGTATAAACGGAGGTTGTAATCGATAAAGTACATAACGTTATTTTTATCGTTAACACAGAAAAAACGTTAGCCTTAGCATGTAGCTACCTACTATCATGTGTGATGATAATGTATCATATCGCGGTAAAGTAAAAGTGTATTAAACATTAAGTCTAGACCAGCAACGTTTTGGTGCTACTTAAGGACCACTTTTCCTGGTTCGGAACCGGTGCTTTGGCGGTCGAAACAGAAAGAACTGGTTCTAAATTAGGCTCCGAACCAGCACTCGAACTGCCTCGGTGGAAAATGCCGGAGGAGTTACTCTTGATAAATTTTTTTGTCTAAGCTTAAATAAGAAAACAGAATGTTGGCTTCTACATAGCGACATAACTAGATTCTCAGACATACAGTATATTAAGCATTGTAAGTGATTGAAAATAGTTTGTTCGTCATTGTTCTTTGAGGAGTACACACATCTCCAAATAAAAAAAAACAAAACACTTTTTTGTGACTCAACAACTCTAATCATATTTTGCCCTCCAACATATTACACATATACACTGGTGCTGCAACTGGAAAATGTTTGGGGGGGGGGGGGGATCACTCTGGATTGTTCAGCAGATGCCTCAGTTTCTTTAAGTTTGGGGCATTTGATGCTAATGAGGCCCAGACAAGCTGTCTTTACCCCAGCAAAGAGGATTTTCCACTGGGGCAGAGCATTTCTAAGGGATAGAATCTTGATCTTGATGAGACCCAGGACCCAGTTTGTTTCAGTCTGGCTTGATGGTATGTGGAAGAGAGTTCTATCCTTGCACTAAGCTTTAAATCTTTAGTTTGAAACAGCTGAGTTTATGGGGCCATGTAATAAAAACTCAATGAGTGATAGCTAGAGATCCACGTAGTGCTAAGAACTTTTCACTGGACCGCTGGGGCCGACACGACAGTTTGCTTTCCTTTTTTTTTCCATATGCAGAATGTGACCCTGTTTGCACAGTGATGAATTTCCATTCATACTTACATAGGCACAAAACTTAAATACAAAGACATGCAAAGTTAAAAGACTGGAATTTTGGAAAATGGAAAACATGAATCGAACACTTTGTCTTTAGATCATATTTCTAATGTAAAGTGAGGTGTTATTGCATATTTTGGCTGTACCATCATCCTGTAAGGGGCCACATTTAACTTAGTCAAACACCGAAGAACATATAAGTCGGCTTGTGCGCTCATCTCATCTCCTCTCCCTTCCAGTTTATCAATCCCTCCCACATGTCATTGTGACCAGTTCCATTTTTGAAACATTCCTCCCTAAGCTGTTGAAAAGAAACATGAAACAGTGCCAAAGAAAACTAAAAGTTTCAGCATCCTGTTGTAGACGTTCTCGACCATGGTTTTAGGCAAGCCACTGGATTTTAAGCAGACTGCTCCAACTCCATATCTTTAAAGGGGAGCAACGTAACCCGTGACAAGTCCTTTTTCTCGAGTGTTCCTACCTTCGACAGAATCCAGAGTTAGGTAATGATAATGTATACTAAAAACCTTGTAAGAATCAGGCAAGAATGTCTAAAACTTGACATTTTGCAACATCCTAATGTCACATGACTGGTTGTTTAAGCTACATTTTGAATCATGGACTCGTTCAGAAATGGTTCTTTTTAATGGAAAATGTCAAAACAGATCAGCGGTTTGTGTGGTACTGATGGCATGGAACACATCAGTCAAAATCTGGTAGCAATTTTCCTGCCATTGCCCCCCCCCCCCCCCCATCACCTTTTACACCGAGCTGCTGATGGATATCTTAGACTATAGTCCCAGAGCCTGAAGGTAATGGACGAGGGAACATTCTGGTGTCTGGATTTCAACATATTCAGGATGTAGAAACCTCTGCTGTTTGGGTATAGTGAGGGACTTCAGGTTAGGAATGGTGAGTCGGGCCCAGGCTTCCTCCAATTTTGCTTATTTTTAATCTGTAAAATGAGTATAGTCTCTGGAGACAACTCGAGTCTTGCTCTGCCATGCTAACCTTCCTATACATTCATTCATTCTTGCCCTAGATGGTCAGCTCGGACTTCTCTGTCCCTTGCCACAAATTCCAGCTCTTAATCAGAGATCCCCAGACATTCCCAAGCCAAGATTGACCGTTATTCTCTCCAGCAGTCCCGGGTTTTCCCTGGAGCTCTTATTCCATTTGGACAAGCAGGAGCCAACCAGTGGCATCCTTGTAAGATGCCGGAGCTACATTAATTTGTTCCTTTAAATATCTTTAAATGTTTTTGACCAGGATCTCAATTCTGCAAGTAAAAGATTCACTTGATTTAGACCTTGAGGCAAAACCCCGACTGCTCCAGGGTTACAGTACAAGGTATACTCAAACTCCCATCATGATTGTCTGTGCGATTATGCACTTAGATGAAGTGAAAGCTGGCCAGACTCTGTGTTACATCTACCGATGTTCAAAAATCAAGTTGATGTGTGGTGGGATATACGTAATTGTCTGGTTTATCCGTGACTCCAAAATGTAAGTGAGGCAAAAACAGTAGGATGGTGTAAAATGCTTGATTGCTAGCTTTGCATGCACCACCCAGTAACTTATGTCATGAAAGTCCAGCAGGAAGCATACCTTCTAACCATAGACTGTAGCAGCCAGTTATTGCTCAGCCGTAGAACTGACTAAATTTGTAAATACTGACACTATGATAATTTCCTGAGAAACCTCAGTGGGTGTAGGGACTCCAATCATGATATCATTGTCCAATTTGTTGTAGAGACTTAGCTGTTCCATCCAAGTCAGTGCAAAAAATATTTTTGCAAGCAATGTTGGTGGGCGTCCTAAAACTGTGATTAAGTTTTGTTTTTTTTACATAAAGTCAATGTCAAAGGGGGGGCACGGTGGCTTAGTGGTTAGCACGTTCGCCTCACACCTCCAGGGTTGGGTGTTCGATTCCCACCTCCACCGTGTGTGTGGAGTTTGCATGTTCTCCTCGTGCCTCGTGGTTTCCTCCGAGTACTCCGGTTTCCTCCCCCGGTCCAAAGACATGCATGGTAGGTTGATTGGCATCTCTGGAAAATTGTCAGAGTGTGTGATTGCGTGAGTGAATGAGAGTGTGTGTGTGCCCTGCGATGAGTTGGTACTCCGTCCAGGGTGTATCCTGAGATAGGCACAGGCTCCCCGTGACCCGAGAAGTTCGGATAAGTGGTAGAAAATGAATGAATGAGTGAATGAATGAATGAATGAATGAATGAATGAATGAATGAATGAATGAATGAAAGACAGTCAAGAATCTTCTCGAAGAAATCTGCATTATTCAAGGTGTTGGCCAGAATTTCTCACCAAGCTTCCACACACTGCAAAGAAATCAGTTTGGAATTTAATGATTGATTTAACAGCCATTAGTCTGTATTTAAAACAGTTAAGAACTACCAAAACCAAAGTTTTGAGTCTGATTCAATGATTATGTACATCAAAATCATTCGGAAAGTTCTGAACCCGAACAACGTTCTACAGTAACTCACCACTGCCTTGTCAAAGCTCTGGTTGTGTGGCCATGTCTGATTTATGACGTAATGTCTGTGTCAGCAATATTAGTCAACTCATCAAACGCAAGCTCAGAGGTTATCTTGGCTTTTACATGCATGCTACGTGACAAAGTCTTGCATTCCAGCTGAATAAGTCGGTGCCAGGCGGCTTAAAATGCAGACATTCCAACAGCTCGAGTTATATTAAGTGTTTGTCATGACTAGCCTGCTGAATATGCTTGACACTGGAAGTCGATTAAGATCGAGGGACCCTGCAGAGATGCATCTTGCCTAGAAGGTATTCCAGGGGTTTTCAGGAATAATTACTTGGCAGTGCTAGTGGTCACTTCTTTCTGACTTTAACATGACTTCTAAATTGAATTATGAGATGCTAGGTGCATTCGATTCTTAGCACTCTTAACATCCCTTCTTTCATTACATTTGTTCTTGGTTCAATCTAGAAATCTACAATGGAGAATTTCCCACTTGGAAACGCAAAACACTATATGAAGCTTTTACTATTTAAACGGAGCTTGACGATCCTGTTTATAATGCAGTACAAATAGAAAACACCACCTACCCAACAAAAAGTGGACCCTCTGTCTCTCTGTCCAACGGTTAGGCCTATTGTACTTTGTGATAAAGTGAGGAAAATAAATGTATTAAAAAGTTTCTGTGTAAGTTTCCCATGTTAACTCGGTTCAGCTTTAACTCTAGTCGCATCACACACGACACATACTTCAGTGAGACATACAGTACTGTATGTGGTGTTAAAGACATGTCACACCATATCACGTTGCAGCTGTTGATTATTTCAGCAGATTTCGCACAACTCTTTGGCTGATGGAGAGCCTGCTTCCTTAGCACACAGATCTGGTGAGACGTTAGACACGATGGCAGATCTAGAAAGGAAGTGGAGGTGGCCATTGACTGTGAGTCAGTGATTTAGCATCGGTTCTCAGCAAAGAGGCTTCTGTGCGCTCTAGTTTATTTGAGAAGTCACCTTACTTACTTACATAACACAGACGCTGCTGGCTATTGTTAAAATAAAAAAAGCACCTTTTTGAACCAGGTGAAGAAAAAAAAAACGTTGGTCTGGCAGCTCCATAATTTGGCAGGAGTTTTCAGACATACACTATAGGTCTGAAGTCATACATCATCAAAGTCCAGCTTTAGTAATTGGCCCAAACTTAATGACCGTATACTCGCCAGGTAAAATTAGCTTGTTATCTGAAAGACCCACTTGAGACCTCAATTTGGATGACAAAATACACATATTGGATTGTAATAAATACAAAAAAATTCGTTGACTAGACAGAACAGTTTTTTTTCTCCACATGTTTTCGTTAGCACGCTAACGCTACCTCTCTGACTCGATAACTCCTTCCCCAGAGCCACTTCCAGCACGACGGAGGATGTGTTTAAAATATCAGAAAAGAAGGGCTTCTACCAGGCAAATCCAACTTTAAGAAGCTTTGAAGACAGAGAGTTTTGGTTTGTAGAATGGTAGTTAATGCTAAGCCATTAAATCTTTCTTTATCCTAGACTGACTATGTACAATTTCGCCAATATTTTTAAGTTTTCTAGGAACATTTCTAGGAACCTTTTGGCTCAAAGAACGTTCAGTCATCTGGGCATTCGCTAATGTTTTCCATCAAATTAATAACTGTTACTACAACTCTGAGTAAAATTGTAATAAGATTTTGCTGCAAACTATTATTTGAGCAGACGTTTTCAGAAATATAATTTTGGGAGTTCCTTAGAAGCTTTTGGAAACATACTGATCTTTCTAATAAATATTCATCTTAGCAGGATACTTTTTTACTTGCCAGACCGTAGTGTGTGTTCAACAGGTTCGTCTTATTTAGCGGCGAATACACCAGCCTGGCATGGTGATGAGAATCACCTGCTCAGCTCTGGGGAAACAGCTGCTTGGTTTTCTTGGACGGGACAAAATTATGCTGGCATGTCTGCCGATCGAGCAGTCATGTCCGGCCACACACTGCCCCAGACACACAGCACAGATGTCTGGGAGAGGTCTGGCAGCAGGAGGCATTCCGTCGGTCATGGCTGGCCACACACACCCCCTCATACCCCATGTATATCTTGGTTGAAATTCAGCTCTTCTCTTCTTTTAAATGTCCAATGGGCGCCATGCCCAAGCCATTCGATCGCTTGTGCACTTCCCTTTTCATCTCTTTCTTGCTCATGTCCTCCCACCTTCCATCCTTTTCTTCTCTATTTTCATTTGCAAAACATATGTTGAACTTTTGACTTAGACGTATAAATAACTCTGGCATGTCAGGATAAATGTGTAAAATTGTTATGCTCTGGGAGATCAGTAATATTTATGAATAAAACGAGTCCGTCCCCTTAAGAAGCCATCTCACGTTTAGCCGTAACGCATCGAGTCTTCTCATATGTTTTATTACCATGAGTTGCAGCTCAGAATCAATGAGCCTTCCTCTGTGTCATCCTATATCTAGACTGATTGGAACTGAATTTCCAGGCTAGACCTGCGTAACCCCTGACCCCTTCAGACATGTAACTTATGTCGTCCAACAGCTGTTCACGAAAAGGTTGGCATTCCACAGGACAGCTGCAGTGTATGTTGGTGCCAGGGGCTGTCTTGTGAAGGGATATATTTGAACTCATTGAAACTGGACAGTACATAGAAATATTTTGTTTTGTCATTGTATAGTGACTCTGTCTGGACTACGTGGACTAGTGTTTTTTTTTTTTTTTTCTGGAATAGATTTTGATCATAAAATCAAGAGTCATATAATCATGCATATTTCTTCTTGTTCTTGGTCAAGTCCTCTGAGGTGCAATTCTCCGATATAATAGTCATGTGCTGAAAATATTTCCCCAAAATGATGGTGAGCAGGAATGTTTTTTGCATCCAGAAAGAGAAAGTGTTTGTAGATGTCTGTCCACAAGTATGTGTGAGAGGGAGACCGATGTGTGTTTGTGTGCTTTGCTTTCAGAGCAAAAGCAGATTTTGTACATCATCACATATCCATATGGAGAGTCTCGACGTTTCGTTTCTTTTCGTTTGCATAAATGTAAACTTCACTCACTATATTCTATCAATCACCCCACCCACTTACACCATCAATGGTATCGTTAGCGCTGGTTGCATCACATCAACTCCAATCACATCGCTTCCATGCTTGTCATTTAAGGTTGCATGTCACCTCCGGTTGTGCCAACCGAAGATGATACAATTGGTGGTGGTGGTGGTGCATGTGTCACCTCTGGGTCACGTCTGGTCATGTCACCTCCAGCTGTGTGACCTCAGGTCAGGTCACCCCTGTTTGCACCATCTCCAGTTGTGTCATCTCCGCCACCTCCGCACTCCCCTGGTCTTGTCACCTCTGGTCATGTCACCTCTAGTTGTGTCACCTCCGGTCATGTCACCTCTAGTTGTGTCACCTCTGGTCATGTCACCTCTAGTTGTGTCACCTCCGGTCATGTCACCCCTAGTTGTGTCACCTCCGGTCATGTCACCTCTAGTTGTGTCACCTCCGGTCATGTCACCTCTAGTTGTGTCACCTCCGGTCATGTCACTTCTAGTTGTGTCACCTCCGGTCATGTAACCTCTAGTTGTGTCACCTCTGGTCATGTCACCTCTAGTTGTGTCACCTCTGGTCATGTCACTTCTAGTTGTGTCACCTCCGATCATGTCACTTCTAGTTGTGTCACCTCCGGTCATGTAACCTCTAGTTGTGTCACCTCCAGTCATGTCACCTCTAGTTGTGTCACCTCCAGTCATGTCACCTCTAGTTGTGTCACCTCCGGTCATGTAACCTCGAGTTGTGTCACCTCCGGTCATGTAACCTGGAGTTGTGTGACCTATGATCATGTAACCTCTAGTTGTGTCACCACCGGTCATGCCACCCCCAAACATTGCTGACCAACCAGTTTTGACACCTCCGCTTATGTCATGACGCTGCTTTTAGCATCTCCGGTCATGTCACCTCAAGTCGAGTCACATCCAGCCTTGTTACCTCCACTTGTGTCATCTCTGGTCGAGTCATCTGTAAAAACATGCAGCGTCTGGTTGTGTCACCACTAGTCATGTCACCTCTGGTTAAATTACCTCCAGTTACGTTACCTCTGGATCCAGATGTGTCACCTCTAATTGTTTTACAGATGAACCTATCACTTCTAGTGACATTTCTTCTGATCCCATCAGCTCTGATCGTGTCACCACCAGTCACGTCACCTTTCCCTGCATCACCTCTGTCCAGTCACCTTTGGCAGTGTCACTTTCGATTGCTCGTATCTTATAGAACCCTTTGTCTTGTTGCAGTACACACAATGTGAAAATATAGAACACGGATAAAGATCTTAGATCCTAGTGAATGTTTTGCCAGAATCCAGTTACCATGAGGTGAAAACCTTGAGCAAATCTTTATAGCATTTCATCTGAATACTACAAATTCATCCCTCTGAAATGTTGCTCCATCGTTGAATAACAAATCATACAGATTTAAAACTTACTTTACAAAAAACATTCCTGAAATTTGTCATTATTGTTGCTAATCTCGTTCGCCTCACACCTCCAGGGTTGGGGGTTCGATTCCCGCCTCCGCCTTGTGTGTGTGGAGTTTGCATGTTCTCCCCGTGCCTCGGGGGTTTCCTCCGGGTACTCCGGTTTCCTCCCCCGGTCCAAAGACATGCATGGTAGGTTGATTGGCATCTCTGGAAAATTGTCTGTAGTGTGTGTGAGTGAATGAGAGTGTGTTTGTGACCTGCGATGGGTTGGCACTCCGTCCAGGGTGTATCCTGCCTCGATGCCCGATGACGCCTGAGATAGGCACAGGCTCCCCGTGACCCGAGAAGTTCGGATAAGCGGTAGATAATGAGTGAGTGAGTGTCGTTAATCTTTCAGCCACTCCTTGTTCGGGGTCACCACAGCAGGTCATCCGATCCGCATATTACATTTTGGCACAGGTTTTACACCGGATGCCCTTCCTGATTAAAGTATTCCTGAAAGCATTTGCATAAATGTTTAATCATGGTACTAAACAACATCCTTAAGACTTCTATTATTTCTGAGTCCGGAACAGGTTTCATGTCCTTTTCTCAATACCGGACATATTGAATTTCTTATCTGTGGTAATTGCACTTACTGTACTGCAGATGTAGGAGATAAAAGTTGCAAAATGCTGGAGTATTACTTTAATGCTGAGATTAGGAGCTATCATTGATCGCATTTTAAACAGGCTTTGTTCATAACATACTGTGTGTTACATCTGTATGTGTTCATAATCCACTGTTTGTTTCCAGTGAGGGCTGAAAATAATTTAACAGCCATGTGGTCTTAAAATTAAATATTTTTCCAGATGCATGTAAAGGCTGTAAGCCTCATAGACGCAATGCTGTCTTCAGGTTAGTAAACATTGAGCTAGCAACCAGATTTTTTATTATACCCAGCCTAAGGAGCTTGTTTTCCCTACCCATGTAATTAAACCTTCCCAAACGGAAATCCTGACTCCTCCTTAAGACTTGGTTCTTATGACTGCTTTGGGCTTTCTACACCACATCCAGACCGATCATTGTGTAGTCCCCATGTACCAAACCAGTCCATAACGAAGAAGAGTCCTATGGAAATAGCTATACTGGGCAGGATGCCACAATTTGTCTTTCAGCATTGCCTCTTTATTTGATTATTGTTATAAAGAAGACTGTTTGAAATACTTGTTCCCATTGCAGACTTGTCCATAAAAGAAGTGTTTATCTAGAAAAACGGTTGGGAAGGGGTTGTTTATGGAAACAATTTGGTAAGCTCTGACTAGCACCCTGACATCTGACCAAAAGATCTATAGTCCATAGTGGTGGCTAGGTTGGCACATTGTCTTCCTAGCATCTGGGCACACAGCAAGGAATCTGTCACAAGGCAGACAGACAGAAAACAAGCGCTCGGAAGTTAAGACAGCGATAGAGCAGTAAATAAAGGCAGTGACAGCAGAGGAAGTAAAAGAGAAGAGAAAGCCTGTCCGTACTTGTAGGTGTGTCAGACCATGAGCTCCTGACGAATGGGATGATTTAGTGCTGGAATAATACAGTAACGAGTCGTAATTTGTTGTTACAGTAATGCATTCACTCAGGGGACTCGTTGGAGGCATTCATCTGCTGGCACTCTGCTATACTTCAGCTGCCAACTCACTACCGCTAATTTCTGAACAATGTTCCCAGAAATCCCTTCCAATTAATGTCCCTGCATTAAGTCTGTATGTTTTACTAGATAGTATATGATAGCTAACAGATATTGAGTTCTTTGTGATATGGATATTCCAGAGAAATAAGGCACTCGTTCCATAAAAGCACAGTAGAGTAAACAGATCTTGTTTTAATTATTTATTTATTTGTTTGTTTGTTTGTTTGTTTGTTTGTTTGTTTTGACTAAATGGAGCATTTTGTGTAAAAAAAAAAGTATTTTTTAAAATGACTCTTTTTATCTCTGATTGCAGAATGTATGAACTGTACGGGTTACAACGATCTGAACAATCGCCTGAACAACATTGAGAGTAAGGTAAGAGCAACGAACTCTTATGCTTAAGACATGCGTAAAGTATCTCCTGCTTTTCCTCAATCAATCGATTAAATGTTTCAAAGTCACCCATTTTGGCAGAGATTTTGGTGCATAAAGCAAGTAAACGGTGGCCCAGATTTCATTTGGAGGCTTGAGGTCAAGAATTAAACCGCAGCTTATAACTTACTCCCAAGTTCTTACTCCTAATTCTCTTTTTCCTTGTCTTTGGTATTTTCACCAAGTAGGTTACATTCATAATTTTTTTTACTCACGACATTGTCAGGGTGGGGGTGGGGGGGGTGGGGGGCATGGTGGCTTGGTGGTTAGCACGTTCGACTCACACCTCCGGGGTTGGGGGTTCGATTCCCGCCTCCGCATTGTGTGTGTGGAGTTTGCATATTCTCCCCGTGCCTCGGGGGTTTCCTCCGGGTACTCCGGTTTCCTCCCCCGGTCCAAAGACATGCATGGTAGGTTGATTGGCATCTCTGGAAAATTGTCCGTCGTGTGTGAGTGAATGCGAGTGTGTGTGTGCCCTGTGATGGGTTGGCACTCCGTCTAGGGTGTATCCTGCCTCGATGCCCAATGACGCCTGAGATAGGCACAGGCTCCCCGTGACCCGAGAAGTTCGGATAAGCGGTAGAAAATGAATGAATGAAAAACGACATTGTCGGGAGCAGGAGTCATTTTCAAAATTCAGTTTGGGATTCATAGCCAGGAGTCCTGTGATTTTTTTATTTTTATGGTGGAAATCACCAAAAATCTGAAGAGATGGTTTCCCAAAAATAGCAAATTGCATTCCTTCCTTCCATTTGAATAAAACAAATCCAAAGACAAAAGCTCTGATCCTTTTTCAATGAACCCTATTTAAGGCAGGTCAGAAGTGCGTTTTAATCGGTCAACATCAGTGTTTAGTCTCAAACCCTAATCAAGTTTCTTATGAAGATTTCTCGTAAGATCCATTTGTGGTTTTAAAAACCTTCTCTGAAATATTATACAGAAAGGAAAAATGAAAATGGACCTAATAGGAAAGGCCCTTAAGCCTCCACTAAGCAGATCTATGCTTGGATTGGATTTTGTCCCATATTTGTTTTTTTTTTAAATAAAAACTCTCTGCCAAATGAATAAATGTATATGTAATGTACTGTGGACAGTAGGATATCAACAGTAAAGTTTTTATGTGAGTGCAATGGTTTCTTGACCTTTTTTGTGCTTTTGGATGTGTTTTAGATCAAGTTGTTACAGGAGGCTGGACCTCGGCTTCCATCAATCAATACTCTGCCGGAGAGATCAACAGACAACGAGGTAGAAACCCCAGAGCCCACCCCTAGGGGACCCCCACCTTTTTGGCAGCCAGGTGAGCCAATCACCTGCCATCACTTTTCTTAACAATCCCTCATTTTAACAGGGACCAGCGTTTCACCCCGAGAAGAGAGCCTCCCTGAGATTTGCGGCCACATACATGTAGAAAGTAATGTCCATAGGAGTGGAGGAGTAATGACATGTTGAGTCTATAAATGCTGGTGCTTAGAGACATGAACAAAGTATATACATATTTCATGAGGGCTCAAGCTGCCAAAAACGTCTTGTGTCTGAAAAATCTCACCTGCTTTTTAAAAGTGTTAAAAAGTCTTCTCTGGCGAATGTTAAAAGTTAAGCAGGTCAGAATACGAGTATCGATGCGCAATGGTTCCATGACTCAACCCCCAGGAAAGTTTTGATTCAGGCCGTAGAATTGTCTAATAGCGTCATACGAGCAGTAGAAGCTTCGGAAAGGTCGCGTTGACTGCCAAGGGGACAGTCGGGTGTCATTTATCCAGCTGGATAAAAACAAATTCATTCATAAATTATTTGTAGCTGCATTGACTCAAGAAATCGTTGTCAAAAGGGATGTGGGATGTGGTAGCCTAGTGGTTAAGGTGTTGGGCTACCAATCGGAAGGTTGTGAGTTCGATTTTTACATCCACCAGGTTCCCACTGCTGGGCCCCTGAGCAAGGCCCTTAACCCTCAATTGCTCAGTTGTATAAAAATGAGATAAAAATGTAAGTTGCTCTGGATAAGGGTGTCCGCTAAATGCTGTAAATGTAAAAGAGGGTTGCCAGGGTCTTGTTATTTATGCCAAACTGAGCACATTTTGGAACAAAGTTGCAAATCAGGGGCAGTCGTGGCCTAATGGTTAGAAATGTCTGACTTGTAACCCGAAGGTTGTGGGTTCGAGTCTCGGGCCGGCCACGACTGAGGTGCCCTTGAGCAAGGCACCGAATTAGCCGTATGTCACTTCACTTCACTTCACTTCAAATGAAAAAAAAAGAATCTTTAAAGATCCTTTAATAGATCTTTAAAGCAAATAATCGGAAATTAAATCTGAAACATTTAAGCAAACATAGCCGACACGAGGCTAAGAGAAATTAGGTGTGGTGACAGTGAATCTACGATATACAGAAAAATATCTGGTAGTAAGATATATTGCAAAGATCGGTACATTAAACGGAGGATTTCAGAGTGGAGGATTATAGGGGGATAATTTTCGTACCAGACAATGAGGGGGAAAAAATGCGTGTTGCAGGTACTGGAAATTCAGAAACGCGTGCACTGCAAGATGAACTTGTTTCCCACGCAAAGAGTAAGGGAAAGAGGAAAAAATACAAATCTCTGGGTTAGTCTGACTTTGGGTTAGTTTCAGGAAGTGTTGTGCTGTTTGTGAGATGTTGATGAGCTGGAGATTTTACTGAGACCTGGCAACCCTGCATGAAAAAGTTCATGTGAAAAAAGTTAGATTCTTGACTTCTAAGTTTGTGTAAATTTGTACCTAAAAACAGATAAAGAGATTGTCGATTGATTGGCATGAATTCCATCACATCACTTATTTGTTTGAATTGCTCACAGAAATTTGGTATAAAAAAATCATAAGACATCAAAAGAAATCCTTAGATTTAGACAGAACCCCTAAATATTCTTGTGTTTCTTAGCTAACCTCACAGCTAATATAACTAGCTAGCTTTATTTGTGATAGCGACTGAATTTGGTTGGCAAGGGATTTTCTCTGGTATGATTGGACTTGCTGTTTGTGAGTAGGGATGTACCGATCCGATATTTCGGATCGGTATCGGCACGGATCCAAGCATTTTGAGTGGATTGGGTATCGGTGGTGCGTGACCGATCCGAATCCGATACCCGTGGTCATGGTCGTCAGAACCGTTATATGTGGGTGGGACAGGACAGGTTTAGTAGGCGCACTTTCCATTTACCTCGCGCGTTAAACATGTCGCTCATTTGGGTGCAAGGTTTACTGTTTAATACATTTTGCATTGTGTTTCAAGAGATAAGATTCGCTTTAAAATATTGCTTTTTCTTCAGAAAATTATTTAATTTAATAATTGCAGTGTACATGGTTTAGATTGTTATACCACTAACTGTTAAAAGTACTGTTTGCTACGGCATTAATAATTTTCTAAGGTTTCTTGTGTTTTCATTTTACATACAATAATAAGGGCATTTTTGTATTTCTTTGCCAGAAACAAATAAATTGTAATAACTAAGCGAGTTGTATACATTCTTAAAAGTTTTAAAGGTAGAAAAGAACACAGATATCGGATCGGTATCGTTATCGGCTGATACCGGCAAACGCGGGGATCGGAATCGGATCAGAAGAGAAAAAGTGGTATCGGTACATTTATTTGTGAGTAAAACGAGTGTAAAGTGTACCTGTGGCTGGTCTTGAACGGCAATGCGATTCCCTGTCAGTTACATCGGTTGCTGATACAATTTTTTTTATCAATGTACAGTAATAAGAATATGAATTAGAAAAACTACTAAACTGCTATTAAATTACAAACTAGTCCATATGGCTTTTATTATTGTTTTTTTTTTTCCAACAGCTTAGGAAGTTAGCGCAAATATTGTTGAAATAAACACATCCATCTGTACGATAAGCAGTAAAATAGCTGCTGCCATGAAACCTAATTGATCTTTTCCAACGTTCTCCAGTCTCACAGATCCAGTGTTCAGCACCCTGCCTCTGGGTCCATCAGTAAAACCGCATACAGCAGACTAATGAGTGTGCTATTGTTTTCAGTGGGGCTTTACTCTCTTTACAAGCCAAGATTAGATTTCCATTAAAATCTCAACTTCAAATAAAATGTCATTATCCCATGAGGTCCTTCTTCATCATTTTGCCTATTTACATCTGTGTGGGCTCGTGCACTGTTTAATCTGGCAATCCCAACCAAGTCCTGGTTTCACTGCATCGAATCAGCTTAATAGATTCGAGGTAAACTCCCTCAGCGAGGCAGCACAAAAAGAGTTCTATAGTATAACACACAGGACACCCAGGCAGGGAGAAAGAATTAGTGAGGGTAGATTTCAGGCTGTGAGAACATTCGGTTATTCCAAATTAACAGGGTCTAGCATATCCAGCTTATAAATTTATGTTGAAAGCCTGACGGAATAGGCTCCGCAGTTGTTTTAGACATCCGTCTGACTTAACAGATACTCAGATAATGAATGTTTTGTTTCGTTTTATTTTGCCAAGGAGCTTAATATGCATGAGGAAATGGTGCGTTTTATTACTATAACTATCGGGCTTTAAAATGTAAATGGGGAAAAATAGAAAAAGAGGCTGAAAGATATTAAAAAAATCAATTTAGGGACTCGCTTTTGTTTTCAGTGCGATTACCATTGCGTACATGTAGGTATCAAATATTTATTCTTATATGGCCTTTAAATATATATATATATATATATATATATATATATATATATATATATATATATATATATATATTTAGTTCCAGAAAGAAGCTTTTCCTGAAGCTAACAACCTGTATGTTCTTTTAAATAATGATTATTCATTTAATTCACTAATTAAGATTATTATGCATATTATTCAATAGTAGATGCATGTTTTAAAACCCTTACTATTAATATTTAGTTCTATCTGTATTGTCCAAGAAGCTGAGATAGATTTCTAGAATAATCTTGTTTCTTTACTCCATGCAGAATGTTTGAAAGTTCTTCCGTTCTGTTCTGGTTCAAATCTGGAGACTGAGATTGTTAATGTGTAAAATATGTATAAAAATCCTGTTCAATGTCTTGTTGAAAGCTCCAATTATAACCATAACCTCTCGGCAGATGCAACCAAGATCTGGGCTGAAATTTCCTGGTACTTATCACCTGATCTTACCAAAGCCATCAGGTGTTGTTTCCTCATAAGCAGTGCTGTTTTTTTTGTTGTTGTTTTTTTTTTTTTTTACCAAAATTTGTTCAGGATGCTTGGTGAAGTTCAGGTGCTTCATCATGGGGGACACTTTCAAGAACAGTTAGGGTGCTTTCACATCTATAGTTCGGTTCATTTGGTCCGGACCAAAAGCAAAAAATGACCCATTGTAGCTTTTTATCAGTTTTGGTTCCTTTTCACACCACACTGATCGTTCTGATCCGCACCAGTTGAAACGAACCAAAATACAGTCATGTGATAACATCCACATCACTCATTGGCCACACGTCTTTGAGCGTATTTCCTAAACTGCTTCTCGATCAGTCAGAATAAACGTGCGGGAAATTTCAACGAAACTCCGGAAGTAAACAAAAAGAGGAAAATACAGCATACAGTACACCACGGAGAGACGACCGCGCGCCGCGATTATGTTCGTGGTTGTAATCTACTACATCGCTTGTATACAGCGTTCTATACAAAGTCTTCATTTTCAGAATGAAGCGCGGATGCGGCTTGAAAATATCATTTTAATGCACTGCAAATGGCGAAGACGCATCGCAAGACACTTCAGGAGGCGGCGAGCATTACTTTTGTGAAACTGTGACATGCTCATATTCCGAAAATATTGCCAACAACCCACTACGGCAGCTGGTTTAGTCCAAAATGCACAATACTTTTTGCAGTTAGATCTATTCGATCTCTGACCGTGTTCTCACCACAAACGAACCGTACCAGAGTACGTTTGAAAGCGTACAGAGACCATCTCTTCAAGGAGGTCTCGGTACGCTTGTTTGGTGCGCACCAGAGTTCGATTGCTGCATTCTCACCTGCCCAAACGAACCGCACCAAATGAGCGATCGAACTCTGGTACGATTCAATCGAACTAAACAAGGCAGGTGTGAAAGCACCCTAACTTTCTCTAAGTAATATAAAATCAAATTTGAAACTTGACAACCACAAATGTTTTCTCTTTCGTCGTCCTCCTCGCTGTACAGAGGGACAGTGTGCTCAAATCCTGTTCCAGCATTTTCAGACATGTGAAACCTTTTTTCTTGTGGACGTAATTGTTCTGAGTGCTAATTTGTGCAGGTCAACAACCATTTGTCTCTTTTATTTTGAAAAGTATTTTGTTTTTCCCCATAGAAATGAAGGATAAATAGATTTTTACATGTTTATAAACTTTAAATGTATGAATAGAGTTAATGGAAATGTTAATATGAAATATACTGTATATAGGGACACGGGGCCCCCCAGGGCCAATAGGACCCCCTGGACCTAAAGGAGAGGCAGGTGCTCCAGGCCGACCAGGACCCACAGGTCAGAGTCGCTGTCTTTTCTGTGATATAAATGTATAATTTGCTGTACATAAAGTTTCTTTAACATGTTTAATCTCAATGTTCTGTCAACACTTAGCATCAGAAGCATTGACGTTTTGACTTTCTAGCAATATCTTCAAATACAAAATATACCCAGTCTTCACATTAGTAATTATACATATAAGCAGCATTTGTAGATACTGTATATACTCAAACAATATCTTTTTAGACTTAGATGGAAGGTTTGTGGCTTAATTTAAAGGCGGGGTCTCCGATTTTTGAGAAATGCTTCAGAAAACGGAGTCGGGCCGATAATAAACAAAAATCAAAACAAAAATCAAAACACACGTGTAGCCAATGAGCAGAAAGGGGCGGGGCTTGTCGATATGGGCAGAGAGAGTGTTCAGTGCGCGTGTGTGACGTTAGCAGAAAGCGGTTTTAACATCGACATGGAGGATAAAAACAAAGAAAGAAAGAGAAGAAAGACTTACGATAAGGACAAGAAGTAGGACGTGTTAATATAGGATCAGCTTTCCAGCGCTGGAGAGAACTGAAGGAGCAGGAAGTTGGCCACATATTCACAGGTTGGAGTTTCCCGAGTCAATAACTCCTGAGCTAAACGCTGTTACTACACAAATAACACCTCTTTTCTATCATAGTAATGTAGAGAGGCAGCTACAACCGCGTTTTGTGTAGTAACAGCGTTTAGCTCAGGAGTTATCGACTCGGGAAACTTCGACCTGTGAATATGTGGCCGACTTTACTTAAGACGCCGAGGCGCTTTTTTCCTTCTCGATAGGTGAGTAACGTTGGTTTTGCTTTGTTACACAGAACTAATATATGCCTTTGTCCTTTACATGATTATGCTTGTGTGTCATTTTTGCTTGTTTGTTTATCTACAATCGTATTGTTCTTCCCTTCAGCTATGATAAAGACACGTTTCTTTCCGTTACTCGCCTGGGTTACGTATGTATGTGTGGGCGGAGCTATCGATACAGGGGTGGGACCCATTTGGGTTAGGGGCGTGTTTGTTTTGGTGATTTCAAATGTCGACATTTGGAGACCCTGTCTTTAAGGGACAGTCAACCTTTAATGTTGAATTTTTAACTGTGAAAATTGTATTTCCAAAAAATCCATAAAAGGCATAATCAGGGTGAAAAACAAGAATCGTTAGTCAATACTAACAGACCATGAATCATTGTTAGGGAGACGAGGAAAACAAGATCCAAGGAGCTATTACATGGAAAAAAAAGGAACAATGAATGAGTCACTGTTATAAGCTTAAAGTTATGGTGGAAACATTTGCAAGATACTGGGAGGATACAAGACAACTCAGAGCCATTATATATTGTATATACAATGCAGCGCAACCAAGGAGGGAGCAGGATCTTCATAGTAGTGTTACATGCGCTGTTATGGGAAAGTAGAGCTGAGACTAGAGACTCAAAACAAAAATACACAAAACTTCACTATCTCAACCATTCTAGGTTTGTTAAATAACAACATATTCATTATTAACATAGATTGACATAAGTATAGAAACAATAATGAATTCGAACGTTAATACAGTATTCACGTGCGTTTTAAGTTACAGCCACAACTAGTTTTCGCTGTTTTGACCAATCAGATTTAAGAATTCACATCATCATGATATACATGACTACAGGCTACTGTATAGATACTTAAATGTTAATAGTCACTGGTGATCATTTTTGCTTACAGGCCCAAAGGGTGAAAGAGGCTTTCCAGGTGAAATTGGTCTTCCGGGTCCTCCAGGACAACCTGGCCTTCCTAACTCCATTCCTCTCCGAGGGGATGTATTTCAGGGTCTCGGTACAGATGAAACGGGTGAGTGGAAACACTCTCAAACTGTTTAGGGTGTGTGTGTCTGTGTGTGAGTGTGTGAAGTAATTTTCAGTAATCCAGATGATAGTCAATCATACTGTAGCACTAAAGCTACTAGGATGCTAATGACAGGTGTCACTTTTTACTACAATGTTAAGTTCCAGTGTCCGTGTCACATACAGTATGTTTTTACAGTGTTTTAACAAGAGTTTCTGTATGTTAAAATGTTTATTTTAAAGTCTTGTCACTGGTAAATGTCAAAGTGGGACCAGCACTGACCCGTAGATATCGTTTGACCTAAGAGTTGTCTAAAAATAAGCTGCATGTTTACACAGATGGTTAATTAACATACGGTCGAGAATAAATGTACGCGTGCAGCCAAGCGCTCAGCCCTTTTAGTCATCATTTCTGCTGAAGTGTCTGAAACAATATTGATGACCATATAAGCCACGGTGTGTTTGCAAAAAAAAAAAAAAAAAAATTCTTAAAACTATGAATCGAATCCATTACTCATTTGATTCCCTTGACTCATTTGAGTTCCATACCAGCAACTTCAATGCAATGAGTCAAATGCTGTAAATGCAAATGAATTGTTTCACCGATATAGTCTGAGCTACTCTGATGAGTTTAGCTGGTGGATCAGTGGTTAAGACTCCGAGCCTGAGTAGTGCCAAGCAGAGGTCTTCACGGGTCCACTTAGATCCGAATACCCGGGGTCCGACCCGAGACCCGAGCGGGTTCGGGTCTAAAAGTTTCACGTGTGCCTCGGACAAGGGTCTGGTATAATAATAGCGACATCGGGTCTCGGGTAATTTAATGAATGTGTTTTTACTGAACGGACCCGAGAAGACCCGAACTACTGCATCTCGTGTGTGTGCATCGACTCGAGTCCTTTTCCAACCTCTCCTCTGTTTGCCAAGACCGCTTGCGACATGTGGCTGGTGACGTGTGGCTGGCGGTAAGCTAATTTTCGTCGAAACAGACCTGTCAATCAATTTAGAATTCACTCTATAGCAGTTACTTTAGTGTAGAGTTATGCAACATTCGGGTCCAGTCGGGTTAAAAAAAAATTGCCGTCGGGTCGGACTCGGGTCTAATTTTTCCGGGTTTGTCTCGGGTCGGGTCTTTTCTTAAAAAAAATAAAAATTATGCACGTCGGGTTCGGGTAAAAAGTGATTCGGATCACTTCGGGTCGGGTTTCTTTCTTTAGACGCGAGAAGACCTCTGGTGCCAAGGTGCCACTTTTGGTCCCTTGAGAAACGCCCTTAATTTTCTCTGCTCCAGGAGTTCTGTATCATGACATCATGCATCAAGCTAGAGGATTTTCTTTCTTTGAACGAAAACGAAGAATCTCTGGATGCATCCATTCATTTCTTCATCCTTAGTAACTACCACACATCTTTGTCTGAGACCAATTATGAACTCGAGTGATGGAGCTGTGTTTGAGGAACTGAGCTCGAATTCTCACTCCATACTCAAACTTCTGCCATTTCTACATCTGGGATTTTTTTAATCGTCGTGCCGACTTTAGAGGTGGATATCTGGAGCACTAGATAAATAAGGATACGCATGACACATCTGCGTTCCATCCTCATTTGAATCTATAAGTAAAATCATCGAAAATGTTCTTTGTTTTTTTTTTTCGGAATCATCCCCAGTTTCCAGTAAACGAGTTCCCTCCCACAGTAGGAGCACTCCGAGACAGGTTTCTTGCCTTCATATAACCGAATCATAAATGCACACCCAATTTCTTACAGATGTTCTCACGGATCGTTTCACATAATTTACCTTGTGCGAAACGATCGCCAAGAGCAACCGCATTGTTTTGAGCTACATGTGCTTCATGACTCTGAACCATGGCTCGTGATTAAAATTTCCATATTCAACAGCATACCTTTCTGCAATGGTAAATCGTCTCAAAGCGTAATCTTCTCTCCATCGCACCAAGAGCAGATTTTCCGGCATGCGTAAAAAAGGAAATTGTGGCTTTTTTACCAATACGGGTCGGAGGTCAGAACCGTTTCAGCCTCGATAAGCTATGATAAGTTTTAATGTCGGAGAGTCTTTCGAAGGTCGAATGGATTTTAGTTCTTTTTTTTTTTCGATCTGAACTCGGGATTTATTGATTACATATTGTTTTTTTTCTCAATAATAGGCTCCGTTGACGTCATCGTATCTTCGAGAGATTTTGAGTTTCCAGGTGTTATTTTTCCACTCATCTGTTTCCTACATTTGACTGTAATTTCCTTACATCACCAGCTATTATTCTGACCTTAGTTTCCTTTGTTTTTTATTTGGAAAAGCACCGGCCACGTCGACCCCTAGAGCAGCTTCGTAATTGTTCGCTTCGTAATTAGTGTTATGTGTACAGACGGCATCCAGACCTCACTCTGGCCATAAGATCTAATTTATTCATAGCATGCAAAGAACAATTTTCTGTGAGATTTTGTAATCCTTCTTTATTTAAGGTGGAATTTGAATCCAGTGAATTTAATTCAAACTGTGCTTAGAAAACCAGACGGAAAAGAAACGGTAGTTTGAATGGAGCTTGGAAGAAAGAATGTAGATATCAATAATATCAATAATAATATCATTCTGAGGAACATCTCTCACAAATATTAAAATCTAAATGTAAAAATATAATTTGCATGTGGATTGGGGGGACATGGTGGCTTAGTGGTTAGCACATTTGCGTCACACCTTAAGGGTTGGGGGTTCGATTCCCACCTCTGCCTTGTGTGTGTGGAGTTTGCATGTTCTCCACATGCCTCCCCCGGTCCAAAGACATGCATGGTAGGTTGATTGGCATCTCTGAAAAATTGTCGGTAGTGTGTAAGTGTGTGAGTGAATGAGAGTGTGTGTGTGCCCTGCGATGGGTTGGCACTCCGTCCAGGGTGTATCCTGCCTCGATGCCCGATGACGCCTGAGATAGGCACAGGCTCCCCGTGACCCGAGAAGTTCGGTTAAGCGGTAGAAAATGAATGAATGAATGAATGTGGATTAGGGAAGAGGTGAAGCATCCAGGATTCCCAGGGAAAAGTGGATGCTTTCAGAGAAGGATTTTATGTTGTACTATGATGTTAAATCTTTAAATGCTAACATTAGCTTACTTGCAATCATTAGCAGCTGAAAACTGGAAATTAGCTGCTTAATTAGAAGTAAGCTACTTCAAAAGAAGACTTCAGTAGAATCTGAAACATTTGAGATCTATCTGCTTCATTATGGGTCATATCTTCCATTTTAACTCCATGTTTCTTACTTGATTAGATAAATGCTAAGTCTGACAACTCTGAGAGCATCTACTTTTGCCTGGGGATCTTGCATGCATCACCACATGCGTCACCTTTTGTACTATCTTACATAAAATCTGTAAATTTTTTTGGTAAAGTTTAATTAGAATTTTAAAGATTCGTATCGAACACTCGTTTTTTATTTATTTATTTATTTATTTATTTTATTTCAAACTAGAAAAAAAAAATCCAAATCTTACATCTGGCACATTTCTAAACAAAGATAATAACAACACAAAGCCCTTTTTTCCTTTAGAAAACATAGACATAAAACCGACGTACGTTTTCTGAATTTCTTTATTTGCTAACAAATCAAATTTGTTTATATGTTACGGAAATAAATAACGAAAGCGACTTGTTATGTAACAGACCGCTTCGCAGACCAAAGAAAAACATAATGAAGGCTTCTGGGTTTTGCTGAAAAAAACAACAACTTTAAAACATTACAAATGTGACAGAATTTTCAGGATGCTCAGATAAATATTTACTAGCTTATTTCCTTTAAAAAAAAAAAACCTGCACAAATTTTCCCTAACGCTATTGGTGGACTTTTAAAATAGAGGGTTATCAACAAAATATAAATCAAATACTGGCATCATTTTTATAGTATTTTTTTAATGTAAAATATAAATAAACAGATTTCTTAACCAATGTATTTTTTTTTTCAGTTTCCAACCTTAATAGATTTGATGTAGCTTGAACAAAGTTCTGTCTAATTATGGCATGATTGGCAAGTCAGGTCCCAAGGCAATAAAGTAAGAACTGCCAAAGTGCCACAGTTGGGTAAAGTCCCAAAGGTCTGAACACAGGTTCAGATGCTCTGACCTTTGGGACTTTACCCAACTGTGGCTCTTCTTCTTTCTTCTCGAACACGTTCAGAAAGCCACAAATAAATTTCCCCTAACACTTTCTTGAGGTTCCAGCAGGGGACAGCAGAGTCCTGCTGTAAGTCCGGCCGAGCCGAGCTGTTTTTGATTAGGCCTCTGGCTTGAGCACAAATCAGCTCTAATTTGTAAGCTGTCAGCGCAGCCGTCTGCTTTTGGAAGCTCAGTGCCAAAGAGCAGCGGCGTGTAAAAAGGCAAGGGCGAGACGTTCCGCCCCCCCTCCCTCAATCCTGCCCCCCTTCAAGACGGTCGGAGCTCCAGAAATTGGTTCCAGAGGGACGCTGCCAAGCAGGCCAACCTCCTCGAGTAGCTTTGCATGTTTTCGAAGTTGGAGGAAGAGGGTTGTGGCGGCTGGGTTCCCCTGAGGCTGGAGGCAGGACTCGGTGCTGAGACTCAGACGTTCGACAAGAAGAGCAGAAACCTCCTGCTGAGTCTCTGGAGGCACAGTGAAGGGGGTGTGAATGCGACTGAATGTAGACTTTCTGGCCTCTTTCACACATAGTGCAATGCATGCCATCAACGGTCTGGGGACTCATTATATCGTACGTATAAATAGATGATGACTACACGGTTCACTAGACACCAAGCTAACTGAAAACAGAATCTTCGTGTCTTGTGTGGTTCGTGTTTAGTCTAGGTTTTCTCACCTGTCTCTCACCTGGGTCTTATTACACAGGGCTTTTCAATTCTCAAATCTGACTGATCACGTGCGGTCGATTAACAGCAGCTCTGACGTTAGGTAAAGATGACTGAATAAGATTTCTGACATGGGAAAGATTTCAGGACCGAGGCCGATCTGCTTTGCGGTTTAATCGTAACCAGACAACCTCTGTTTTTTTTTTTTCCTCTCATTAACTTCACAACAAAGAGAATAGTGAGACCGGCAGGGCAAGAACTTATCTCAGAATCCTTTCACAACCAGAATCTCAAGGATTAACTTAAATTTAATCAAGAACACTCCATGACATTCTGTGGAGATTTTTTATTTTAAATTACCCCAATTACATCAACTCAAATAAATGCTGTTACTAGAAACAAATAAAATGCATGCTATGTTATTGTTTAATCCATACAGATGTTAGCATTGGCAAATTAGTGTGGTACAAGCAAAATAAAGCACTTTGTGGCATACGATTAAAGGAAAGCGATTCGCTTTTTTTGTCGTCATTTGATTATTTGAATATAGTAAAAAAAAAAAAAAAAGCTCACCATTTTACTTTCAGTTAGAAAAACTTTATACCTCATGTGCTTTTGTTTTGATTTGCCTCCTTCTGATTTCCCGATTGTGCTGTTTTCTGTTTTCCATACAGCCTTTGATTAATTTGTGTATTTACATCCTGTCGTGTCTTTTGCTGTCTGTCGGAAATATAGTTACAAGTTAAACGCATTTAAGAGATAGTTATGCACACTATACTGACGGTTTCAACCTTCATCCTTTTTTTGTTTTCGTCTAAAACCACCTGAACAAACACAACAACGTAACTAGATTTGTAAAGTCCGTCGCGACGAACTTTGATGTTGGCTTTGACGGTGCAAGTATTCACAAAGGCCGGTGCTTTTTGGAGGTGAGTGGACATAAGGGTCAGTGTTATTTTTGAAAACAAGTAGACAGAAAGCTAGGGTGCCAAAACATTTGGAGGTAAGTGGAGACGAGCATGTGATGTGATGTCATCCGAATACCTGTGAGGAGGTTCCCCTCATTGTTCTGAGTGTTTTGATAGGTCACATGTCCATGTTGTAAAAAGTTTTTTGATTTTGCATATTTTGGGGGCGGGGCTGCGGCACAACCGAAAGGCCAGTCGGTACACCGATTTAAACCTTGGTTCAGAGTATCACCCTAAAGGAGCTGGTTGAATTTGGTGTAAATAGTTCAAAAGCTTGTCGAGTTATAAACCTCCAAAATTTATAATGGGAGTCTATGGGAAAAAAGGCCACTTTCAGACCCGGGACCGGAAGTACCGGAACTCGGATCGCTTAGAAAAGTAACAGAAACAAACTTCAGACCAGCGTCTATAACTCTGTATATCCGAATTTGGTTTATGTGGCTCAAAAGCCCTAGGAGGAGTTACTCTTGATAAATTTTTGTCTAAGCTTAAATAGGAAAACAAAATGTTGACAAATGCCTCTTTTCCACCGGAAAGAACCAGGTGCTGGTTCCGAGCTAATGCTGGAGCTGTTTCATAGTTGGTTCCACTGGCGAACCTTCTAAGAACCGGTTTGCCTTTCCACCGGCTAGAGAGCCGTCACAGCACCGAGTGTGACATCACTGTATACGTGTCACGTGTCCCAGCGACGTTAGCGCAGCAGCGGCAAACACATACACAGCAACAATGGAGGATGTCGCTTCACTGTTAATGCTCATGGCTTTGTGAACCTACATCGTCATCCAAACGCGTCGAATAAAACGTGTACTTGCGGCTTCGTGTAATCTGTATAAACGGAGGTTGTAATCGATAAAGTACATAACGTTTTTTTATCGCTAACACAGAAAAAAATAAGCCTTAGCATGTAGCTACCTACTATCATGTGTGCTGATAATGTATCATATCGCGGTAAAGTAAAAGTGTATTAAACATTAGTATACTTAAGGTACATTATCAAATGCGCTAACAGTAGCCCCGCCCACAGCTCCTGATGCAAGCGGTTCTTAAGTCTAGACCAGCGACTTTTTGGTGCTACTTAAGAACCACTTTTCCTCGTTCGGAGCCAGTGCTTTGGCGGTCGAAACAGAAAGAACTGGTTCTAAATTAGGCTCCGAACCAGCACTCGAACTGCCTCGGTGGAAAAGGGGCAATAATTACTACCAAGAAATTGGTACAAACAAACATCTAAGGAGGACCTGAAGTCTTAACGTATTTTTACCTCAGAAATTCCAGTCCATGTGTCACGTGTCACATGACGTGTGCCTGTGCCGTCTGTACACGATCATAGATTTATCCTTATCTTAGCGACGGACTTTGATGACGATTTCTCGAATTAGCCTTAATATCTTTTGAGTATACGCACATGCATGCGGCTTTCAGTCACCGCTCGTTATAGCAGGACTGTCTTCTCCTTAAGCTCTTCTGTTTATAGCGTATGAAGTGTATTTTGAATCATTTATTATTAGTGAATATGCTGAAAATAGCGCTGAATTAAAGAAGAAAAAAAAAGACGAAAGTATCTGGATTATGGTCAGGATTTTTTCCAGAAAGAAAAGGACTTTACATCCGACCACCAGCCGTCTCGCTTGGATATGTTACAAGCCCGAGATGGAGGATAATTAATTTTGTCAATAATCACAGCCAGACTGTACAAATCAAGAATACTTTCGAGCGCTTAGCACTTTTTAAGGCTCTAAATGTAGCCCACACATTTCACCTCCACTGTGTAACATCATTCATCTCCCCTTCTTACTCGCTCATGTGACTGCCACTCGCTGACAGCCGTGTTGAGCTTGTGGGCCCGATTCCATCCAAACCTCATCGCAAAAGTACGGAGAGCGAGCGTGTGTAGGACAGCTGTCCCTTTTTTGTGTCCCTATGAGACCAGAGCAAATGGTGTTCCAGGACTGAAAGGACGTGACTTTGTCTCGTGTGCTTTGGAACGAATTCCTTGGCAGGTTATTGGATCTCAATCAATGACTAGATATCCAGTAATGACTGTCGCTGACTCTTAATGGTTCAACACACACACACACACACACACACACACACACACACACACACACACACGTTTTTGTCCTAGTATCCTTATGAGGACCTTTCTTTGACATAATTCTTAAGTAAACTATCCTAACCCAACTTTGACATTAACCAACCAAATGTCCCCACAAATGTAGCTCTTCTTCCTCACCAATATGTACATGCCCTATCAATCTAACCCCATCAATAAACACATACCCCCCCCACACACATATACACACACCTACACCCCTACCACACACATTTTTGTCTTAGTATCCTTTTATAGACCTTTCATTGAATTAATTTAAGATAGCTTTTTGACCCTAACATTAACCTCGGTAACCTTGATTTTGTCAAAGCAGCCTCAGGAGGACCAGCCAAATGTCCCCAACATATGCAAAACTCTCAAACTCTCAGATATAATTATCTTTCCCCACCAAGATATAAATACATGCTTCCACATCTGCTGCTTCCCCAAACACACACACACACACACACACACACACACACACACACATATATATATATATATGCAATCACTCATTCATTATGTCTGGGAGGAAGTGTTGAGAGCACCAGCACAAAGGGTTTCTCATTTCATCTGTTTCCTGCTCCTAAATTCAGGCTTTTGTCATGTTATTGGAGCAAAAATGAACAGCACACCCACCTGCTGTACAAAAGAACATTACGGTTGAATTTCTTTCACTCAATATTACAGGTAAAGATCTGTGGAAAATGAGTCTGAGTCTCACTGGAGCTCACACACAGCATTAATGCTTACTGTCTCTGTGTTGTTATAAGCAGGTCGTATAGGACCTCCAGGCCCACCCGGTCCTTCCGGTATGTCATAATACATACACACACACACACACACACACACACACACACACACACACACACACACACACACACACACTTTTTATACTGCAGTATTTTCTCTTCAACAGCCAAACTCCACTCTGAAACACAAAATGATTTCATTCTGGTGCTAATTTGTTGGTTTTCTTATTAGCATGAGAAATTAGCGGTTGTTAGCAGTTGTGTAACGCTCTGAGGTCATAGCAGGACAAACTCTCAAACTTGAGGAATAAACATAAGCGTTAGATTTTGCTCTTAGTCCCTAAAAACATAAGTGCTTACTTTTCTCACTAGCCATTTTTTTAGCAACCTTCTATATCCTATTAACGAGAAATTTAATATTAATAAATATTAATTAATAAACACGTTAGACTCAGAGTTAGGACAACTATAGGACACGGTTTATGGAGCTCGATTACACAAAACCAGAATAAAGCATGGCCTCATCGTTCTCTTAAGTCGGAGATGAAACGAGGGCAAAATCCCACATCAACACTAGTAGTAAGTGGTCAAACTGCATTGTAGGTCATTTAGGAATAGACCAAATTGTCATTGAACGAGATTAAAATTAAAATAAAAGCACCAAGCAGTGAAGGTTAATTGTAAAGATTTCTATGGAAGGTGTTAATTTTTTTTCTTTACGTGTTCTGCTTTAATTAGAAAAAAAAGTGCATAATCAGATTCTAGTATTATAACATTCACACTTATTTATGCTGTTTTTATTAGGCCCCCCAGGTCCTGCTGGAGCTCCTGGCCTTCCAGGTTTACCTGGACAAGATGTAGGTACATGGTCACAGCAAAAATAATAAAATAATAAAATACAATATTAATAATAATAAAAAGAAGAAGAAGAATGCAGATTCATAAAAAATGTTTGCATATATATATATATATATATATATATATATACATATGTATATATATATATATATATATATATATATATATATATATATATATATATATATATATATATATATATATATATAATATGATGTATGAAACATGATAACATCGACTTCCTAGATACATCAACTAAAGAAGCAAAGGTCGTGTGTGTGTGTGTGTGTGTGTGTGTGTGTGTGTGTGTGTTTAGGCACAGAAGGGTCTGCCAGGCAAAGCTGGATTACCAGGATTTAAAGGAGACCGAGGTGAAAGGGTGAGGTCTCATTCTACTACGTTACTGAATCTCGAATCATCTCATGATTGCTCAGGTGCTGTCATGTTCCTCTTATACGCACTCGTAGCTCATCCTCAGGAACGTAAAAATCGTCGTTCACAACAGCCCCGATGTGCTAATGAGTGGTTTTGTGTCACCAACCATTAAAAAATGACTCTATTTGACTGATATAAGCCTAATTTCTATTGATTTGATCAGCTTTTTAGTTGCTTTCACATAAAGCGCTCTTCATGTACTGTGCATGACAATAAACTTTTCTGAAACCTGTTGACACTATAGTTAGCGATGCCTAGCCTTGAGCCACTGCTGCTTAACCCTCTCCATTCATTTCAACACAAATTTACACACCACTGAGGATCTGACATTATAAAGTGTAAGCTACTTCTCACTTTTTCAAGATTAATGATCATTTTGAAACTGAGCTCTCAAAACAACGTTGGTTATATTTCTGTGTTTAATCAACGATCTGATCTGATATTCTTCCAGTGCCGATTCTGGGCTGTTACATTTCATTATCGGGGTGCCATTTGGGGGGGCAGTGGTGGCTCAACTGGTTAAGGCTCTGGGTTGTTGATTGAAGGATTCAAGGTCCAGCACAGCCAAGCTGCCACTGCTGGGCCCTTGAGCAAGGCCCTCAACGCTCCCTGCTCCAGGGGCACTGTTTCATAGCTGCCCCTGCACTCTGACCCCAACCTCCTCAGTTGGGTTATGTGAGAAAAGAATTCCACTGTGCTGTAATGTATATGTGGCCCCCGTTCTACATTTCTGGGTCAAACCTTTTGACGAATCAAACAGCTCTTTATTTTCACACAATCTGTGTAATGACGCAGCCTGTGGAAGTAGACAGTGATGCTTGTGGATGACATTGCGATCTGTAATGAGAGTCGAGAGCAGGTGGAGGGACAGATGGAAAGGTGGAGGTCTGCTCTGGAAAGAATAGGAATAAATGTCAGTCGTAGTGAGACAGAATACATGTGTATGTATGAGAGGGAGGGAAGTAGAACAGTGAGGTTAAAGGGGGCTGAGGACAAGAAGGTTCAGGAGTTTAAGTATTTGGGTTCAACCGTGCAGTGTGACGGGGCATGTGGAAAAGAGGTCAAGGGGCTGGTGCAGGTGGGATGGATTGGGTGGAGAAATGTGTCAGGAGTGTAAAAGAAAGTAGTGAGAGCAGCTCTGCCGTATGTGTTAGAGACTGTAGCCGTGAGGAAAAGACATGAGGCAGAGATTGAGGTAGCAGAGATGAGGATGTTGGAGTTCTCTTTAGGAGTGACGAGGATGGACAGGATTAGGAACGAGGACATCAGAGGGACCGAATCAGGTTGGCTGTTTTGGGGACAAGGTCAGAGAGACTAGATTGAGATGGTTTGGACATGTACAAAGGAGGGAGATGGTTATGTTGGTAAGAGGATGTTGGATATGGAGCTGCAGGTAAGAGGTCAAGAGGAAGGACAATCTGAAGATGAAGGTAATTGGTGCGAGTGTAGAGGATGCCCAGGATAGAGTTAGACGGAAACTGATAATTCGCTGTGGTGACCCCCGACGCTAAAAGCCCATATCTATCCACTCATAGATACATGAGTGCAAAAGTGTGAATTTCGTACAGTAATTTGTAAATATTTTTTATCCAGGGACCTCCAGGATTAATTGGGGAGCAAGGCTTGGCTGTAAGTGGATCTCAACCTCAGCATACACATTTTTGGCTACTAAGAATACGATCGTTTTTGCCATGACTTTAATGTAATTGTTGCCTTCACAGGGCCCAGTGGGTGCCAAGGGGCAGAAAGGCGATCCAGGGGAGAGCCTGGCCGACGTGAGCCGCTTTAACACTACTATACGTCTGAGCCGAGTCTGAAGGAATGACTGAAATTAATGTTTGGCAGTTAGCGTTGTATAACGACTGTTTCTATGCTAGTTTTTCTACCTTAAGGTTACTTTTATTCATAGAACTGAAGACAGATTTTCAGCTTCTCAAAAAATTGTACGTCACATTAGATCGAATTTAACCTGACTGGGTATGATGTGATTGCAGGGTGAAGGAGTTCAGCAGCTGAGAGAAGCTCTGAAGATTCTGGCGGAACGAGTGCTCATTCTGGAGCACATGATTGGCATCCACGGTAATGGGAATGTTTTACTTATTCATGCTCCTGCAGCCATTTATCAAGTGTCCATCAGTTTGGTCTCATAATGGGTCTGAGATTCTTAGAGAATAGGGGGTTTTTTTTGCCTCGTGCAAGAATGATTAGTGAGATCTGCCTTCTGTTCTATAATACACTCCCTTCGGCTTTCCTTCACGGGAAGTGTATGTCATCTAGCGTACACTCTTAAAATGAACGAGTGCAGAATCAACAAACCATTTCGGATGTTTAATAAAGTAGCGATTCTTTTAATTTTCAAGAAGAAGAAGAATGCTAGGGGAGGCACGGTGGCTTAGTGGTTAGCACGTTCGCCTCACACCTCCGGGGTTGGGGGTTCGATTCCCGCCTCCGCCTTGTGTGTGTGGAGTTCTCCCCGTGCCTCGGGGGTTTCCTGCGGGTACTCCGGTTTCCTCCACCGGTCCAAAGACATGCATGGTAGGTTGGTTGGCATCTCTGGAAAATTGTCCGTAGTGTGTGAGTGAATGAGACTGTGTGTGTGCCCTGCAATGGGTTGGCACTCCGTCCAGGGTGTATCCTGCCTCGATGCCCGATGACGCCTGAGATAGGCACAGGCTCTCTGTGACCCGAGATAGTTAGGATAAGCGGTAGAAAATGAATGAATGAATGAATGAGAGAATAATGCTGGTCTTCAGACCTTCAGGACCAGGGTTGGACACCACTGTTTTAATGTGCATACATGTGTGTTTTTCTGCCTGTAGAGAACCCAGCAGAGGCTGGCTCCGGACTAGACGGCCTGTCAGATGCTCTCGGTCTACCGGCAGGGAAGATCAAACGGGCCGAATCGGTGCGCTTCCGCTCTCTCTCCGCTGGCCAACAAAAGAGACGGAGTGTTTGACATTTACACTAGTGAATTTGTCTAGCTGTTATTCATTACTGTTAATAATGATCTTTCGAAAGCCTGAGCAAACAGAACTATTAAGGACATTTCATCATTCATAAGAAGTCGGTGTCGCTCGACATTGAAAGTGGTTTTATATTTTTGTGTGTCTCTATTTGTGTGTATGTACCTACGTACGTATGTGTGTGTTTGTGTACTCTTTGTGATTTCAGATTTTTCTACTTTACGGACTATGTGCAACATTTCATCTTACAGTCTCTGCACTCCAGTCGTTTCTTACTCGTACCCGGTAAACACACACTCGTAGACAGGTCCGCACTACACCTGGTGATGGCTCGTCAGCGTCTTTCAGGCTCGTTCTCAGTTCTCGAGCTCGTTAAGGCCGTAGTGAGTCAGGTAGGAACAAATGAGGCTCCTGCCTGAGAGGCAGCTCCAAATAAGAAACATCTGGATCAGGCTCAAAAAGCAAACAAACACCCCAGCCACCTATTGTTTTGGTCCGGCAGTTCTGAAAACAGCTTGTTCGGATTTTGTAGGATGTTTTCTGTCAGCTAAATTGCAAGCATGGCTTTGATTCCCCGTAGTCTTGGCTTTCTCTGTGCTTCTTTTCTGTATTATTTGTCTCACCCTACTGTGCGAGTAAGTATAACAAACATATCAGTTGGACTGCAGCTTTTCTTCTCTCGCAATTTGCAGACCATCTTTTCTCCCGAGTATGTTTACTGAGAGTACAGCTGGCTCTGTAGAAGGGAAATTAATAGGGTACTTACTCTAAGATAACGAAACATGTTTCTGTGACTCGGTGCTCTGCTGTAATGGGATCGCCCTATTTATAAGCCATTTGTTTTTCGAAAGCCGGTTTCCCAGATAACATTCGTCTCACTCATTTATGCTCCATTAACAGTGAGACAAGATTATAGTGTATATTGACTTCTGTGCATTAGGACCTTATTTCCAATCATTTATTTAACGATTACTGTCATTTTAGCTTAGATGTTATGTATTTTTAATCGTTGGTTTACTTTCTCTGTAGCCTGTAAGATTTTACCCTAAGGTGACCTCTTTCTTACATCAGCAGCTGATCAGCGGTGGTACACTGCTGGTTCGGTCAAATCAGATATTTGGTTTGTTAATGGTTTGTTGATATACAGCAGTGTGAAAAATATCGAACAACAAAACATGACGTGAATTAGTTTGACTTTGTACTGTACTGGAGACTGTATGGTGTCATGGCTGTTAGTATATTCTGCCTTGTATTCAGACGATATTTACTATTTTTGCACTCTCGTGTCAGGTTGATATGGCACTGACACGGCGTTATAAAAAACGATTCGAAGGTTGTTTGCGAAAATCGGTGCACCCAAAAAAATGTAATGTCATTTAATAAAAAAAAAACTGAAAACTTCTTTTGGATTTCGAGTATGTTGTTGATTTCTCTTTGATCTATGTTGCACTTATTTTTTTACCCCACTTTCTTCCACTCCCCGACCCCTAGCTAGTGGTGCTACATGGTATAGCAGCTACTAATCTGGGAGGTAAAGAAAACATACCACTCTTCCAACATATACTCATATGGTAATTGAATCTGCTTAGAGCACTGTCGCTACCTCTATTCTGTATCGGCTAGAGTCACTGTGATTAATAGAGGAGAGAGAGATCTATCTCACCCACCGAGACAGCAGGGTCAGCTATGCTCCAGGCTAAAGAATTGTTTAGATTCACAGTCACAATATCCCAATGTGGGGGCATGGTGGCTTAGTGGTTAGCACGTCTGCCTCACACCTCCAGGGCTGGGGGTTCGATTCCCGCCTCCGCTTTGTGTGTGTGGAGTTTGCATGTTCTCCCCGTGCCTCGGGGGTTTCCTCCGGGTACTCCGGTTTCCTCCTCCGGTCCAAAGACATGCATGGTAGGTTGATAGGCATCTTTGGAAAATTGTCCGTAGTGTGTGTGTGAGTGTGTGAGTGAATGTGAGTGTGTGTGTGCCCTGCGATGGGTTGCCACTCCGTCCAGGGTGTATCCTGCCTCGATGCTTGATGACGCCTGAGATAGGCACAGGCTCCCCGTGACCCGAGAAGTTCGGATAAGTGGTAGAAAATGAATGAATGAATGAATGAATATCTCAATGTGAGGGGAAAGCATTTACACGGTGGTTTATTTGTTATTTGTTTGACTCACCCTTGCAGTGTTGGGGGTTTGATTCCCAACTCTTCCCTGTACAGGTTTCCTCCAGATTCACTGGTTTCCTCGACCGTCCTAAAATGGTTGGTAGGCTGATCCCCATGTCTTGTTCATCGTATGAGAACAAGTGTGTACTGTAAGTGTGTGTAATGGAGTGGCACCCTGCACAAGGTGTCTCATGCCTTGTGCATCCAGGCTCCCCATGACCCTGTGTATGATAAAAGTTTCACAAAATGGATAGGTGGATGAAAAGCTAACATAAATCAGGTCTGCTGTGCATAATGCCAGAACTTGAGACAAAAAAAACGTGTTTTTGACCAACATGATTTGATCATATAGGCCTACACAAAATGTCATTGAAGTCCAAGTCCAGGCCCAGGACAACATGAGTTCTGCTGGGAAAGGGTTTTTCCACATTTGGTGTGCAGGAATTTTGGTTAATGGGAAGTGTGAAGTCAATCGTATGTCTTTCATAGTCTTGCTGTGTCATTATTCTGTTTAGTATAATACAAAAGATTCCAGAAGCCACCAAAACAAAGAAAGCTTTCTTTAAGCTATTGTGAAAATGAAATGCTACATGCCTTGACATACCAGGCATTCTAAAGTGTCCAAAGTGTCAGATGGGCTATGCCAGCCATACCCTGTTCATCATGCATTCAAAGAAAACATCACCACATCACCAAATAGAAATTTCAATGGACTCATAATGTTTGTGCCAAGTTCTGATCTTACCATCGGCAAGAAGGACAAAAAGAGCCTGGATTAAAATCATGAAACAACCTTATCCTGGTCCTCCAGAGTCCAGCTTTCACCCTGACAAGGTTGGCATATGAGATCGGCTTCAGCTCTAGTAGCCTCTTTTGCCTCTTTTCCACCAGAAAGAACCGGGTGCTGGTTCAGAGCTAGTGTTGGTGCTGGTTCAAAGTTGGTTCCACTTGCGAACCTTCTAAGAACCGGTTTGCCTTTCCACCGGCTAGAGAGCCATCACAGCGCCGAGTGTGACGTCACTGTATACGTGTCACGTGTCCCAGCGACGTTAGCGCATCAGCAGCAAACACAAACACAACAACAATGGCGGATGTTGCTTCACTGTTAATGCTCATGGCTTTGCGAACCTACATCGGCATCCAAACGCGGTGAATAAAACGTGTACGTGCGGCTCCGTGTAATCTGTATAAACGGAGGTTGTAATCGATAAAGTACATAACGTTATTTTATCGCTAACACAGAAAAAAATTTAGCCTTAGCATGTAGCTACCTACTATCATGTGTGCTGATAATGTATCATATCGCGGTAAAGTAAAAGTGTATTAAACATTAGTATACTTAAGGTACATTATCAAATGCGCTAACAGTAGCCCCGCCCACAGCTCCTGACACAAGCGGTTCTTAAGTCTAGACCAGCGACGTTTTGGTGCTACTTAAGAACCACTTTTCCTGGTTCGGAGCCGGTGCTTTGGCGGTCGAAACAGAAAGAACTGGTTCTAAATTAGGCTCCGAACCTGCACTCGAACTGCCTCGGTGGAAAAGGGGCATTTGGGACAATGTCAGATATATGGTGCATTCTGAGATGTCTTTCTGTTAGGGGTTTAGGCATTGGGTTTCCAACTGGAAGGTCACAAGATCATATCCCTGCATCAACAACCGGGCCTTTGAGCAAGACCCTTAACCTTCAACTCTTGTCATGTGTATCCTGTCTCAGTTGTAGGTTGCTTTGCATAAAAGAGGTGAATAGAGAATTTATGTGTAATTAGCGAGACTGTGGCCCCTTTATTTCCCTTCCTGATACCTGACACAGTCTTGTGACCCCTGAGCAGTGTTTTTGGTCCAGCGGAAAGCAGTGGTAAGAGATCAAGAGGTATTATTGGATTGTTGTACCAAGCACACGATCCACCTACTTTCATGATTGGGAGGAAACCGAACTCCTGGGACACGGTGAGAACATGAACATGCAACTCCAGACAGCAGTAACCCAAGCTCAAAATTGAACCAGTTCCCCTGAGGCTAAGAGGCAGCAACCTTACTAGTTGTGCCACCTTGTCATGTTACATTATGTCTTCAATACGTTTACTATTTAAAATACATACACTTAGGGTTTCAAAGGATATTTCACCCCAGACAAGGGCGTCGATTTGGGTAGGGACGGTAGGGACATGTCCCTACCAATATCCAGGGAACACTCAATTGTCCCTAGCAATAATTCGACCAAGCCTATATATACACATTTATACATAACCACTGATATCCGTCTGTGTCTTGTGCTTTTTTACTGATTTCAGTTAACATTTATTCAGGAATCATTAAACAAGTTGAAAAATATTTTACAATGGCGTTCTGTAAAAAATAGCGCAACTTGTGGGTTTAACAGATCTACCCCCTGCAATGAATCCCGCCTCTGTAACTCTGAAATGATTGGCCTTTGCCTTTTTTGAGTCCCGCCTCTCTAACCCACGGTCGCTGTTTGATTGGCTTTGTCTTTCTCGCTAATGTGTTGAGGTCGGCCGCAGCTATATTCCGTTGTATGAAGCAATATGCAACGTGATTATGCAGGATACCGGTATGTGAGTAAGGAAGTATTCTTATAACAACAGTTTTATGCACAAAATACAGGGAATGTTGTCCCCACCAATTTCAAATAAATTATGTCCCCACCAATGTCAAAATCAAGCTTACGCCATTGACCCCAGGCATGCTCACAAGACTTTAATACTGTACTTGACTTAAGACTTGAATAAATTGTTCCCAGAAATGGAGTCTGTGTACAATCCAAAATGTCTTTATACATCTTCAGAGTTACAGCACCAAATATACATTGTTCTAGTCTTCAAATCTCAAGGACCATATTCAGTAACAAAGGTACCAATGACAATGACATTGATGAATGTGATGGCAAATCAAAGTTTAGTCCCTGGTCTCCTCATTCCTGCTCTTTTTCTTCTCCATGTGTGATCACATAGCAGAGATTCTTGTAGTCGAGATTACCAGAAACGTCCAGAGGGAACATCTGAAACATCTGATTTATCTGCGGGAGGAGTGAATAAAGCAAATAATGGGGTTTGAAATGCTTAACGGGCACAAAAAATTAAAGTGGTGGACAACTTATCGCTTGGTTACAATTCTCAAGTCGCTAGCCTAATCGGTTTCTATTGAGTGTTCATACTATTCTTGTTCTTCCATTAATAAATACAACTGTAGCAGAGGATGATCACAAGAGCAAATGAGAACGTGTACACAAGCTAATTATGAGATGACTAGCGGTAGGCTGTACTCAAGGCTGCTTATTTATTTTCCTTTCAGGATCATACTGTACGTAGGAATACCTATAACATCACACGACAAAAGGAATGAGTGCATAGAATAAACGCTATGATAATAAGATGCTAGCAAGACCATTTTGTAGCATCACTGCAATTTAATGTTAGCGTGTTGTGTGTTGTGTGTTGTGTGTTTTCTGTTCATTTGTGTTCATTTTACAGCTGAGTCCTGAGCGGAAAGTTTGAGCTGTTAATGGAGGTTTATCTATGTATAAAAGCGCGAGTACACTGTATTGACGATGCTTCCTGGTTGAACTTGCTAACTTGCTCCTTGCTAATGCCACTGTATATTAGCACCTTTTTACCGATAGCGTAATGAATCGTTGATACACAGCGGTACCCGGGATTGTAAAACCGCTCTGTTGCCGAGTGTATGTTGTGTGAACTGAACTTATCCGTGACAGCGATAGAATAAATGAAATTAACTTTATACCTTTAAAGATCCTTGCTTGTGCTACAGTACTGAAAGAAAACCCACTTATTTCTTTATGTCACCTCTGATCCCTGTCTCACCCGGTCACTGTGTCTTCCTGTCTGTCTTGCTCTACACTCGCTCTCTGTCGTTTACTGCCTCCCTTAGTGAGCCTGCATGTGGGTGTGGGTGTTTTTCTTGCTCCCGTCAGCTGAAACCGATGTCGGTATAAACCCAGCGGGATCCGCCTATGGGGAACGAGTGGCACGGTGTTTGATCATGAGCGTGAGCACATGTCTCCTGTGTGTACCCACATGGCTGATCAAGAGCGCTGCCCACAAGCCCCTGCGGACGCCCCCCCCCTCCCTACCCGAGCGTGCATTGCCCTGCCAACGCAGCATGGTCGCTCATCTGCTGGACACGTGGGAGCCAAAGTGTGCCTATGCAATTTTTCTTCGTTCATTTTACCCCCTCCCCCACATTATCCTATGTGGGGTTTTGGGGGGTATTTGACAGGAAGATGGATTATTGTAATCACAGGAGCCATCAGTGAGTCAGAACAGGGTGCCATGGGAAGCCAGCCATCAGATTACTGCACACTGCTGCCATGGGAACAGAGGGCTTGTTTGTTTTTATGTGTGTGTGAACGAGTGTGTGTGTGCGTGTGTTACACAGGCATTTATTTTCAAAGCTTTGATATATGGTGCATGAAAGCTGCTACACAAAATGAGTGACTCTTGTGTGCATGAGGGTGAGAGAGAGAAAATAATGCCCTGATCATACCAGTTGGAAGGCTAATATTGTGTTTCTTTTTATGCTAGCGCACGCGCGTGCGTGTGTGTGTGTGTGTGTGTGTGTGTGTGTGTGTGTGTGTGTGTGTGTGTGTGTGTGTTTTATTAAATCCACTGTCTGAACTATTAACTGGCAGATAAAATAATGATAATGACATAGAAAATTGCAAATATTTAATTATTTCAATTAATAAAGCGAACTGTCGAGAGTACATTCATGTTGCTCACCTCAGCTTCGGTAAATTTATCTGCTTGTGACATCAGGTAGTACTTGATCCTGTAGGAGAACAGAAAAAAAAAACAAGCATGGAGCATGAATTATTTACTGTCATTTCATGGCAAGTTGCATAAATATTCATTCCCTGTAAAAATCCCACATTTTGTAGAGTCACAACCTAGAAATAAAATGGACATAAACGGGATGGACATTATACGGTATGTTAAACTTTGCTCAAACCTACAAAGAACCTTTGTGGTACATGGAACATGATACTACCACCACCATGCTTCACTGTATGGATAATGTTCTTTGTCCGATGAGCACTGTTAGGTTTTCACAACAGGTACCACGTTTTATTTTTATACCAAATCCCAAGACTTACATTTTCTTTATCTTATCATGTAATGTTTTGATGCATGTTTCCTGAGTCTCCAAAAGGATCTTTGCTACTATTGTGAATAATTTGCCAAATTACATTGATCTTGGGGGGCACGGTGGCTTAGTAGTTAGCACGTTCGCCTCACACCTCCAGGGTTGGGGGTTCGATTCCCGCCTCCGCCATGTGTGTGTGGAGTTTGCATGTTCTCCCCGTGCCTCAGGGGTTTCCTCCGGGTACTCCGGTTTCCTCCGCCGGTCCAAAGACATGCATGGTAGGTTGATTGGCATCTCTGGAAAATTGTCCACAGTGTGTGTGTATGAGTGAATGAGAGTGTGTGTGCCCTGTGATGGGTTGGCACTCCGTCCAGGGTGTATCCTGCCTCGATGCCCGATGACGCCTGAGATAGGCTAAGGCTCCCCGTGACCCGAGAAGTTTGGATAAGCGGGAGAAAATGAATGAATGAATGAACATTGATCTTCCATGTTAATGTTCATATATCTCAAGTAATTCCATTCATTTTGAGGTTGGAATGCTATAGAATGTGGTCATAATATTAAAGGGTTCAAGTGGACAAATGAACACATTAATAATTCATCCGTTAACGCAGTCATGGACCAGTGGTTTACATGCCAATTGTACAGAAACAACCCGTCTTAAGTAAAAAGTGAATCACTCACTCGTCTCCCTTCAGTACACCAGTTCCTTCTGGGTCGAAAATCTTGAAGGCGTTCAGAATGTTCTCCTCAGGGTCAGTACCTGAAATGTTCTTCTTAGTTATAATCTGGGATTAAAGTTATCAATGTATCATTATTATTATACGTGAAGCTGGAGTGTACCTTTGAGCTTCTCCCCAAACATGCTAAGGAACACTGTAAAGTTGATGGCGCCGGGGGCTTCCTTTAGCATGTCATCGAGCTCATCGCTCCCTACGTTCAGACGACCTGGAAACACACACATGAATGTCTACACTTAAACAACACAAATCATCCGTCAGTTAAAGCTCTCATGAATTGTCATGAGGTAACTTGTAATTCGGGCTGTTCCATTTCATTATCGGGGTGCCATTTGTGAGGGGGCAGTGCTGGCTCAACTGGTTAAGGCCCTGGGTTGTTGATCGAAGGATCGGGGTTCAAGGTCCAGCACAGTCAAGCTGCCACTGCTGGGCCCTTGAGCAAGGCCCTCAACCCTCCCTGCTCCAGGGGCGCTGTATCATAGCTGCCCCTGCACTCTGACCCCAACCTCCTCAGTTGGGGTATGTGAAGAAAAGAATTCCACTGTGCTGTAATGTATATGTGGTGATAATAAAGGCTTCTGTGCCCCCGTTCTATGTAGCCCTTATACCTAATATCTATCTATCTATCTATCTATCTATCTATCTATCTATCTATCTATCTATCTATCTATCTATCTAAAATCTAATAAATTATGAATTTAATCTCTTTAATCTCATTCTCTACAAGTTTTCTTTGTCATTTCGAGTTTGCTTTTAAACGAGTAACAGTGTCGAGTTGTTAGCATAGAATTAGCAAATACACAATGTGTAGTTAACTAGCATTTATTGCTAACGCCATTAGCACATTATATTATGTGACGATCCCAAACGGTTCCAAAAAACAGGGTTGGATGAAAGTTCTGGGACTAAAATATACATTTTTCATCAAAATGGGAGTTCAAGCATGTGCTGTTAAAAGGACTCGAGCATTAAAGTGAAATCAATGATATTTATGATCTGATTTTTACGAGTGTAGTTAGAGTGGTCTGGAACGGAGGTGGGTTTTTTTTATTCATTTATTTATTTATTTATATTTTTTTATTACCGTTTTAAGATGTTTATCTAAAGCAAAGCAGATACGTTTCATTTATTTAATCTGTCTTTTAACGTCCGTCCGTGTTTTTAAATGTAATCTGAGTGGGACACGAATGGCACCCCGATCGTGAATTCGACCCGACGAAGTGTCACTTGAGAAGCCGAGAGCGTTTACCTACAGCGGCGAAAGTGTCTCTGAGATCATTCTTGTCGATGAATCCGTCTCTGTTCTGGTCCATAATGGTGAACGCCTGCAGGCATTTACAACATGCTAACTCAAGATACATCATCCGCTCTCTATATATCAAAGAAATGTGCTACGACTAATGTCTTAAAGAGTCCATCCATCATGTGCGTTGTAAATTACAGTGATTATAGTCTACGTCTGGTCTCAGACAAGGAATCGGCTGTTAAGCTCAAAGCTCCCGTGAGTTATGGTTTGTATTGTTTGGAAATGTCGTATATCATACACGTTGGGATGAATGAGGAAAACGCTCTTGCCTCTTTGAATTCCTGAATCTGGGACTGCTCGAACATGGTGAACACATTGGAGCTGGCTGACTCCTTCTTCTTGGCCTTTTTGGGTGACTGAAGAACATTAGCAGAGATTATTAAAAGCATTATGGCTTCCAAAATGAAACGCATGATTCAAATTTTCTTATTCGTATCCCTAACATAACACGTCAAATATTTCTGCCTTTTTTCATAGGCTGGGGCAGTGTTTTTCATCATGTTACACTCCACACAGGTGTTTTTGATGCCTCAAATAAACAATGACGGGGGTCACGGTGGCTTAGTGGTTAGCACGTTCGCCTCACACCTAAAGGGTTGGGGGTTCGATTCCCACCTCCGCCTTGTGTGTGTGGAGTTTGCATATTCTCCCCGTGCCTCGGGGGTTTCCTCCGGGTACTCCGGTTTCCTCCCCCGGTCCAAAGACATGCATGGTAGGTTGATTGGCATCTCTGGAAAATTGTCCGTAGTGTGTGTGTGTGTGAGTGAATGAGTGTGTGTGTGCCCTGTGATGGGTTGGCACTCCATCCAGGATGTATCCTGCCTCGATGCCCATTGACGCCTGAGATAGGCACAGGCTCCCCGTGACCCGAGAAGTTCGGATATGCGGTAGAAAATGAGTGAGTGAGAGAGAGAATAAACAATGACATTCATAATGTGCTGTTATTATTATTAGTTGTATTAAAAATTCTGTTTTATTCCCAGCCTAACTTTTATATTTTATCTCAGCATTACTGTTGAGAGGAATGAATGATTTCCTCAGTACAGTAAGTGGCTCTTCCTCATACTACTCATTTCTCATCATCCTGCTCGACAGCAGCTAAACAGCAGAATCCCGATACGTTAGACATTGAAAGCTAACAGTGTCCTGATTATCTTTTTATCGGACTGTGAAAGAATTCATTTGTTTATTCATTATTCATTAAAAATATCTGATAATTCGCTGTTGGAATGGAAAGTCAATGTACTGATAAATAAAGGTTAAATCCTTATAATAGGATTAATTATTAATTTCTCTTGCCGAATGTAAGTATATGTACATGATATTCTTCTGAATTACTAACAATGTATATACCTTACAGATTGCACCGTCACTATTAGATAGTTTATTTGGGAAAGCTTGGGAAAATATGTCAATTTATAATTAAAATTTAATTAAAGCCATTCAATACAAATCCATAGTAAAATACCCGCTATTTGATCTGGACAAAAAATATGGAGTGATATGCTGCAAAACAGTGATAGAGAAGAGCAGATGTAGCCAAGGTGCCGTGTAGCGGATAAACCGCGTTGTTGCTAGATTTAGCGCACGCTACGCTAGCCGATCTAAACAGTTTCAGCACACAGCTTTACTAAAAGATTTATAAATGACATACAAGTCTTTAACATCAAGCTCAGTTTGTCTGTATCTCTTCATATATATTTATATATTTTTATTTTCACAAAGAATTTTAGCATATCATAAAAAGAAGATGGAATTTTACAAAAAAAAAACAACAACAACAAATAAATAAAGGCAATAGGGTTGGATTTTTTTTTTAATATGTATAAAAATGTATAATCCCTCTTCCACCTTAAGATGAATATTTTTCCTTTTTTTTAATTGTGTATTTTATCGTTAATTTTCAGCACAATCATCACAAATGATCTGACATAAGATTTACGTACGATTTCAAACAAAACTAACCCTTACCCTTAATCTTAGTGACTTTACACCCAACCTTTATAAATTTCCAAGCGTGAAACCATCTTAAACTAATCTGTAAACACTGCAATTTATTACCCGACATGCAATTGACCTTGACATGGTGACTGTCCACGATCCTCTGCATGCATCCGTAACGTTAATTAATTTCTGCTCATTTATCACTATAAAATCATTAATAAAAAACCGAAGCTTGAATGATATCCTACCATTGTGACGGTGGCTGAGATCCTGCAGACACTCGGTTAAAGCCTGGGGAGACAATCGAGTCCTAGCGCTGTTGTTTTATATACGAAACTTGCGGTGGCCAGGCATACCTGCTCTAAATTTAGACAATAGATCCTAGCTTGGAAATATGCAATAACTAAGCGCCCTTGTGTGGTATTCAGACCATGTGCGACTCTTTGGCTTCTTTAAACAGAGAGCTGTGTTCGTGATCGACAGCCAGGGGTCAGGACAGTTATATATGAACCTAAATACTCTGTAGTACTTATGTTCCAGAGGAAACAGTTCAGTTTAACATGAAAAAAAAAAAAACCTTCATTCTCAACACATACTGTAGCAGACATCCATGCAGAATAGTATACGCTAGCTAGAATGGAACTGTTGCTAATTGCTAAAATTTCAAGGTGATGTTTTTTTGTTTGTTATAAATATTTTTTAAGGTACAAAGATAGAGAAAAGTAGCTAGAGATATGGGTTATCATGCTATCTGATTTTCGCTAGCTGTTATTCATTGTCAGGCACGTTAGCATAGTTCAGATAAATCATCAGCTCGATAAACGTAATTCATCACGAATCATGGGGTCCGGCTGGTGCGTGACCTGACGATGAGTGTTCACAAGAGCCAAGAGTTATTCTTATCACCACTGCATGGGATAATTTATCAGATTGGCACACACCTCATATTAACATGTACAGGTTTTATATTAGATAGAAATATATACAGTATATAGGACGACTTAAATCCAAAGAGCGACATAACGTGGGTGTTACGTGTAGTTCACGTCTCTGCAGCTAGCAGGTTTTTCTTTAGTATTAATTAAATTGGGGCAAAGAAGCCTTTATTATGACCACATATACGTATATTACAGCTCAGTAGAAGGCTTACCTTTGCGTATCCTCGCCGAGGATGTTGGGGTCAGAGTGCTAGGGCTGCTATGATACAGCACCCCTAGACCAAGGGCCCAACAGTGGCAGTTTGGCAGTGCTGGGGTTTGACCCCTGACCTTCCAATCAACAACTCGGTGCATTAACCACTTGAACCACGACTGCCCCTAAGGACAAGCACTTTCCTTTAATCACAAAAAGGATTACTGTATTTAAATATGTTAAACCTCCAATGGCATTCTACAGAGTTTTATTGACAAATTCTACGTACAATACACAAAGTCAGTATTTTTTTAAATTTTTGTGGCAACATCAAACCTTCAGACGGTGGAGTTAGACCAATAAGTCGGGTCGGTCTGTAGTTAAAGCCGAGATCGAGCAAAATGGTGGAAATAAACAAGACATACTCATGTTCGGTGGTCGACTTCTTTAACTTTACGGGCGCTTGTCTAATACGGATTGCCGCTCTTACCCCCTGAACCGAGGTATAGTCACCCCAACTAAGCTTCAGATTAAACTCTTTCCACGAATTGACGACCGAAATAGACCAGAGCTCAGACGTTCCAGCGCTGATCCACGTGCAGCCAGATGCTACGTAGTAAACGAGGTTTAAATGGATGGAGCAAATGATTGTACTCCATTGTACTTGATTCTGTGACCCAGACCGCTGTCGTTATTATGTCATCACTGAGTCTGCGTCTAAACTGGGAGAGAAATGAATGATTAACATGAGCCGTGCTGCGTTTATTCTTAGTTGTCACAAAAAAACTAACAGACAGACAGACAGAGCACTTTTTTGGCTGCTGGCAGGGAAACGATGGCGTCTATCAGGAGAACACAACCTGGACAGGTGGAGGAGTAAGCCTAATATGGGGTCAGGGGCTAAATATAGACTGGGGCATTATTGGCATTATGTATGAGGTGACTTATAACGGGTTAGCAGCAGCCGGGCTCTCTCTCTCTCTGTGTGTGACTGTGTGTGTGTGACTGTGTGTGTGTGTGTGTCTATGTGTGTGTGACTGTGTGTGTGTGTCTATGTGTGTGTGTGTGTGAGAGTGTGAGTGTGTATGTGAGTGTGTGTTTGTGTGTGTGTGAGTGTGTATGTGAGTGTGTGTTTGTGTGAGAGTGTGTGTGTGTCTGTGTGTTTGTGTGTGTGTTTGTGTGTGTGTGTGTGTGTGTGTGTGTGTGTGTGTGTGTGTGTGTGTGTGTGTGTGTGTGTGTGTGTGTGTGTGTGTGTGTGTGTGTGAGTGTGTGTGTGTGTGTGTGAGTGTGTGTATGTGTGTGAAATTTACTTTTTCAAAGATTGTGATCTTCATGTTTGATCTGCATGTGAATGTGTGTCTGTGTGTGTGCGAGTGTGTGTGTTTGTGTGAGAGTGTGTGTGTGAGTGTGTGTGTGTCTGTGTGTGTCTGTGTGTGAAATTAACTTTTTCAAAGATTGTGATCTTCATGTTTGATCTGCATGTATGTGCATGTGTGTGTGCGCGCATGTGTGTGTGTGTGTGCGCGCATGTGTGTGTGTGTGTGTGTGTGTGTGTGTGTGTGTAAAATTGGACCCACTATTAACATATCATATATCAACCCTGGTGTCAGAAGGATCAACATTGTGTGTGTTTACTGTTTCGTCATATTTATAATCAGGCTACTTTTGTGAGAAGCTTTTGTTGATGTTGTGTTATTAATGCAGTGACACTGTCTGTACTTGTTGTTCTGACCGAACTGTATCTATATTATTATTGACACCCAAAGTAGGCATGGTCTGAACTCTGACTCTGACAGTCTGACAGTTATTATTATTATTATTATTATTAATATTATTGTTATTATTATTATTATTATTATTATTATTATTATTATTATTATTATTATTATTATTATTATTATTAATATTATTATTATTATTATTATTATTATTATTATTATTTAAATCTGGCTCACATCATTATTATCATGATTTGTACCAGGCTACAATATTTATAATCTGAACAATCCAGTAGTTTAATTTAAACCACTGACCGGGCAGTTACTAAGGATGAATGAATGAAAGAAAGAAAATGCTGTAAATGTATTCTACATGTCATTTTATTTTTATTTTTTTTACTTGGCTACTAGATGTATATATAGCACATTCACGTGTTGCTGCATGCCGTATTCAGGACTCCACAGCACTTAGGTCATTTTCAAGCCATCAGATAGGACCTCAGCTTGCGTCCTACAGATTTACACCAGACTCATTCATTCATTCATTCATTCATTCATTCATTTTCAACCGCTTATCCGAACTACCTCGGGTCACGGGGAGCCTGTGCCTATCTCAGGCATCATCGGGCATCGAGGCAGGATACACCCTGGACGGAGTGCCAACCCATCACAGGGCACACACACTCGCATTCACTCACACACTCACACACTACGGACAATTTTCCAGAGATGCCAATCAACCTACCATGCAGGTGTTTGGACCGGGGGAGGAAACCGGAGTACCCGGAGGAAACCCCCGAGGCACGGGGAGAACATGCATACACCAGACTCTGTTTGTTTATAAAAAAAAATCCAACCACAAAGCTGTCTGTGCTGAAGACTTCTGAATACTGCATCACAAAAACGTAAACTTTGACCGTTACACGTGAAATATGATATTTAATCTAAAAAAAAAAAAGATTAATAATCAAGTTATGGTAAATAAAAAATGACAGAAATCTTCTAACCATATCAACAACTATGACGTTTCTTTTAAATCTGTGGACCATAACATAACCACAAGTCCCTGTGTAAGTTGTTACCATAGAAACAATAAAGAATTAGATGTAGCCAGAGCTTCTGACCAATCAGATCTGAGAATTTAACAGCGCTTTAGTGTAAATTGGATTATTTGTCCATCAGGATGTATATTAGTTTTGAGGTTACTTTCTGATCTTAAGTCTGTTTTACTGCTGAATTTAATGCTTACGAATTTCAGCATTTATTTTTTTTATAATCAAATGAATTAAAGCATAAGAAAATGAATCATTGTAATTGTGAAATATATTCAGACTAAAAAAAATTAAGGTTTTTACCCGTACACGGTTTTCCGTAATCAAACAGAGTATAAAATTAGGTGTAATAATATTCAGCTACCACTGAGTGGCGCCTCAGCTGCATACATAACCATGAACATGTCTGATCTCCATCATCTTACAGAAATATAATGTAGGCCTTAAACATTAATACAGATTATCACGTACACATCATCTCTCACAGATACACACAGAGACAGGACCCAGTGCACTTCCCATGCCCCATTTCTTTAATTCCTCGATTGTTCTGAGAGGTCCGGCATCCCTCATAATTAAACTTTAATCCCATGTACCAAAAGCTATTTAAAATTAGGCCTGGCCTCCTGAGAGGCAACGTTGGATTAAAACAAGCAAGATAAGACAGGACAAGAAGGAGGAGGAGGAGGCAGTGAAGCAAGGGGTGTCTGGGATGGAGGATGGGGGCGTCCACCAGGGAGACAGAAATGGCAGGAGCGTGGGGAAGTGGGGGATACGCAAAGCATCGGTGGGCTGGAAGAACAAATCACTGGCAGGAGATATGAGTGTCTTAAAGAGAGAGAGAGAGAGAGAGAGAGAGAGAGAGAGAGAGAGAGAGAGAGAGAGAGAGAGAGAGAGATGGAAAGAAAGCAACCCCTGGGAGAAAGACAAGCCAAACCTTAACAGCTATTTGGAAAGACAGCAGTAACATCTTGTGTGGTGAAGAAGCTCATGGCAGCTAATATACAGTACATGTTACACTACAACTATCTTTTCTTTCTTTCTTTGCATTTTCTGAACTCTGTACTCAAACATCACTATATTTGGCTACAATCATACAGTATACTTGTCATAAGGTGTATTTATTTTTATTAATAGCATCCGTTAGAGTCAAGAAGCTTAATCCCGAACAAATCTAAAATATAACGCGATTCGACAGAAAAGAAATGAGACACAATATCGAACTGTAATCTAACTAGCAGCTAGTTATGTACGTTCGGCTAGTTCGCGTTTTAGAGATGAGGACCCAGATGGTTCCTCGGTGAAAGATCGTATGTTTTCCTTCTAGTACTTTTAGTTTGAGTAAACTGACCAATTTCTACTTTTCTTTCTTGAAGAATTGAAGAAATCTGTTGAGATTTTCCCCACTTCCTTGATATCTGTGTATTTTCAGTAGTTTCATACATTTCATGCTAGCTTTTTAGTGATTGACGCTAACTAGCACAAACAGCTCATTTTCTGTTCGAATTAGAGGTCTTCACGGGTACACTTAGATCCGAAAACTAATAATAGCGGCATCGGGTCTCGGGTAATTTAAAATGAATGTGTTTTTACCGAACAGACCCGAGAAGACACGAACTACTGTATCTCGTGTGTGTGCATCGACTCGAGTCCTTTTCCAACCTCTCCTCTGTTTGCCAAGACCGTTTGCGACATGTGGCTGGCGACGTGTGGCTGTCGCTAAGCTAATTCTCGTTGAAACAGACCTGTCAATCAATTTTGAATCCACGCTGTAGCGGTTACTTTAGTGTAGAGTTACGCAACATCCGGGTCCAGTCGGGTCGGGTCGTTCTTAAAAGAAATAATAAATTATGCACGTCGGGTTCAGGCAAAAAGTGATTCGGGTCACTTCGGGTCGGGTACATTTCTTTAGACCCGAGAAGACCTCTAGTTCGGATTTCAATCGAACCATAACATCAAGTTAGGAAAGAGACTTTGAATTGATTTATTGAAATCGAATGTGTGAATTTGTTAACCGACATAACCGCCACAGCAAAGAGGAGAAGAAAAAAAAGCACATTATCAAGCTTAATTAGCCGTCGCTAATGGTCGTCGATGAGCATTAGCTTGTTCACCCAGGCAATAAATTAGTTAATGTGTGGAGATTTTTTTTCACTATGTTTTGTTTTTTAACATGGCATGATTAGGTCGCATTTTTAAATACAGTAAACGAAGACCGTTACAAGATCACTCGGAAAATCGCCGTCTCTGTCGTACCGAAAATGTTTATGGTCGATTAACGAGTATAGTATGAGCGGAATGCATCGTGTCTTCTAAGTATGTACGGTATGATGTATGTATTTGTTGTTGCTTTACCAGGGCTGTCAAGTGTCACGCATTGAGAAAATAGCCAATCAGAAAATAGCACTATCTGGGTAAGATTTAACGCAACGACCAATGAAAAAAAAAACATTCATTAGAGAGGGTATTTTAGATGGTCGGTTTGAACAAAACCTCAACACGAATCAGCTTGTCTCTGGACGGGACATTGTCCTCAATCATGCCACTAAAAACGTCTGGGCTTGTGCTGAACTGTTTTAAATGGGAGCAGCATTACAAATGATAAAGGAATCCAAAAAGGCGACAAACACTTACAATAAACACCACCAGTCATAATCTCTCTCTCTCTCTCTCTCTCTCTCTCTCTTTCTCTCTCTCTCTCTCTCTCTCTCTCTCTCTCTCTCTCTCTCACACACACACACACACACACACACACACACACACACACACACACACACACCCATGCGCACACAGACAAATGAATAAATGGAAAATAAACAAATATTTGTTTAAGTATTTGGTTAAATTGCGGTCAGTGATACTTCATACAACAATGCCCCTAATATTATTTATTTATTTATTTATTTATTTAGGGGGGGGGGGGGGGGTCATGTTTGCCTGTCTTCAAAACTTGAGAGCCCTGCTTTACAGTAATGTTATTATTGAAAACTGTCTACGCGGCTAAGAAGCGTAAATAGGTCACTTACTGTATATAGCATGTTTGTAACACGAGTAAACTATGCACGTCTGTTATTGTGAAAATACCTGTAAGGACTGTGTGTCTTTTCTTTGTGGATTATTATTCCATTGGTTTTGTTAGCAAGGGAGTGACAGCAGTTTTCTGTTGTTCTTTTGGACTTTTGACTGATTAACTTAGCTAACTCCCTTCCTTCTTAATTACAGTGAAGGTGATTTGTTTTGGTATTTCAGGCTTCGAACACAAGTCTTTATTACCTTGCTAAAACAAACATCGCTATCGGTTGTTAACACACCGAAGCCGAGCTGGTCAAACTGGTAGACCATCTTTACAGGAAGGTAAATTCATTTAGCGCTTCCTGAGTCTTGTCTAAATGACTTAATAAATAAATGTTTGACTATCTAACTGCCTTACTGTTTTGTTGATATTCAAATGTTTCCATCAACCAGATTGACCAGCTCAGCCTGTGCTTTTTGTACCTCAGACCCAGCTGGTTTTAGCCAGCAGAGGGAGTTGCTCATATTTTCTTGATTTGTTTAATAAATGCATAATAAATATTCGCTACGTATAACAAGTCAATCACAGCAGACGTGGAGGCGCAAACTTAGCCCGGGATTTTACAAAACGTTCAATGGTTACGTTCTCAGCACTTACTTTTTATCTATTTATTGTTTTGTTCTTTGCATTTTTCCTTTTACACATTTTCATTGGGAAAAAAAAGACAAATAAGAAGAAGATGTGATGAATAAAAGAAGGGATTTAATTTTTCTCATTGAGAATGAGATTATTAGATAAGAAATATTTCTTTCTCATATATAATTTACTCATTTCAGTTTTAAAAATGTATTGGCTTTTTTTTCTGGAAATACATTTCAGGTTAATGAATCTTATACTTGGTTAAATAAAACCTTTAATCTAGTGAATAGAAATATGAACTGAATTTGCATAATATTATATTTAAGATATTTTTCGATTCCCGCCTCCGCCTTGTGTGTGTGGAGTTTGCATGTTCTCCCCGTGCCTCGGGGGGTTTCCTCCGGGTACTCCGGTTTCCTCCCCCGGTCCAAAGACATGCATGGTAGGTTGATTGGCATCTCTGGAAAATTGTCCATAGAGTGTGTGTGAGTGTGTGAGTGAATGAGAGTGTGTGTGTGCCCTGCGATGGGTTGGCTCTCCTTCCAGGGTGAGAAGTTCGGATAAGCGGTAGAAAATGAATGAATGAAAGATATTTATATTTGCTAAGAAAATGTCAAGTCATGTTTTGCAGAACATTTCATTCCTCATCAGAGTGAATCCTGATTATAACCGGATAACAGGATGTGAGGAAGGAATACACCCTGGATGTATTGTAGGGTCATCATTAGGTACCATGAACACATGTCTTCACACCTAGGGGTAGTTTGGTGTGGAACCCGAGGAAATGGACGGAGTTAGAAGATGTGAAAGTCCACACAGACAGTAGCCTGACCTTTGGATCGACCCGGGGACCATCAGCAACGTTCATACAGCTTTCTTTTATTAATGATTTTCCAACATTAGTAACATTATTCTTTACTGTTTACTCTCAGTGAGCTGTCCATTCTGTGCAAGCGTCCTCACATGATCTCCATGTGATATTCATCCAGTTCATTGGTAACCGAAGTAAGCAGGCTAGCACATGAACTAGCATAATAGTTCACTGAAAAACACATGCTCTTTAATAATAATAAAACACCCATAGCAATGATTACCGAAAACTCACAGAATCACGTCAATCAGTGTCGGTTCGGTGTTTGTTTCTATAAGTAAGCATGAGAATGTCTTTTAAGAAAAGGGAGAAAAAAAAGGAGGAACAGAAAAATACACAACTATAAGGTAAGGCGACTCTTTTAAAGACACATTTTGTTGTGTTGGCTGAATGCGTGTTATAAAACGCGCTTATGAATTGTCAGTTTTCGTTTTAAGCTGTCCAAGGGAAACAGGGAGAACATGAAAGTTCTGACAGTTTGTAGCATTAAAGAAAGAGAGTTTTATCAATGCACAGAGATGGAGAGAGACAGAGAGAGAGAGAGAGAGAGAGATGGAGTTCAACATCAAGGCCTCTTTGCACCTGACTTTGAAAAATCAATAGCTTTTTTTTTTTTTTTGCAGCACCTTGAAAACTCTTTCACTAAAACCCCAGTGCCGCGTGAGCTTCTCTAATCAAAGCAACAGTGTCAGAATTCTGTGAATAAAGCTCAAAGACTGAAAGTTTTGACACGGCGCGTCAGAGTAAGTCGAACTAACTCCGGCCTTGTTGTTCGAGCCGTGTTTTGTGGCTATGAGCTATGGGAATCGTGTGTATAATGTTATATAATGGATTATACAAAAATTTAAAAGTTAAGAGGAAAGTAATCGACGATGTCGTGGTGAGATGTGAAGCGTGAAGTGGAATAACTTTTCCACCACGTTCTCCATCGGGTTCTTCAAGAACATCGTTTATTAAATAAATGTCATTTATTTACATTTAATATAATAGAATTACATTTATAATATAATTACATAATATAATATAATTACATTTATAGTCTTGGAACATCTACAGTATGAAACAAGTTTTTTCTGACAAGATGCATGTTTCCTCTCTCTCTCACTCACACACACACACACACACACACACGCACACAAAAAAAAAGGGGCAACCATTTCCTTGTCATACGCAGCCATCCATGAGCAGGCGAGGTCTTAAGTGAGCAAACACTCCCCTGATCAATAGATCATTTCTATTCGTAATGTCGAGCTTTTCTTCTTCTCAGGCACGCCACTGAGCCAGCACTTTGTCACAGCAGTGTTTGCAAAGGGGGCCTGGCATGAGTCTGAGCTTTTATCATCCCTGCCCAAGAGAGAGCACGAGAGAGAGAGAGAGAGAGAGAGAGAGAGAGAGAGAGAGAGAGAGAGAGAGAGAGAGTCTGTCATATGTCATGTACCTGCTTCTGATATCAAGACGATTCCAGATGAAAGCTCACTTCTCACGAAGTGCAAGATCATCTTTTAAAGTGATACTTAATAAAGCTCCAGAAAATGCTAACGCTGCTAAATACTGAACCAAAGCCTGGTTAGAATTACTGCTGACTGGTCGTTGACTTGTTTTTCTTTTTCTTCACCATGTTTTCAACACTTTTTTTTCCGAGTGTCCCAAGGTCATCTGTCAGGCCGTACGATCTGATTGTGAAACTGCCTTTGACATGTCTGATCTTTCATCGGGTCTGACATTTAAGAACCTGTTCTTATTTTCAGTGGCAAAAGTTTTAAGGCGTGGTGAAGCACAAACAACACACACACACACACACACACACACACACACAGACACACACACATGTGCACGCGCATTACAGGATTATTACTTACCTCAAGGGCATTTATGTATTTACATGACGGATGTGTAATTTTCACACCTCTGTCTAAGAGCAGTCTGACTCTGTGATAGAAGGAGAAGAAAACTTTGCAGGTTTTCATTCCTCCAACAGAGGGCTGACCCTAGTCTTTCTACACGCTCTAGCCAATTTGTTGCCCTCTATTTCTTTTTCACTCATATTGATCTTTTCCTCATTCGCTTTTTTTTCCATCTTTGCCTCAGGGGCATCTCAATCCTTTCTGCTCAACGTCTAAATGTCTAAAAGCAAGGCATAAAAGAAAAAACGAAAGAACCGAGAGATGTGAGTGAGAACGGCATGATTAGTGAGGGCTCCTGCACCCCGCTCACCCCCCGACCTTGCTCTTGACCCTAAGCATGACCCAGGGGGTCAGAGGTTGTGTGAACGCGTCGGCGACAGGGTTCTCCGCCAGCTGGGTGATGAGTGGCGTGCTAGCTAGAACACATGGCCTGTTTGACTGGATTAGACATGTATTTCTCTCCTCTCCTCTCCATGGGATGAACTTTATCCTGGCTACATTTCATGTGAAGTGCAACCCTGAGCTATTTCACAACAGCTTATTGGCTTCGGTGTACAAATTCCCTTCAGGTGAATTCATTCTGAAAGGTTAGTAATAATTATGCGAGCAAATTGTGACACATTAAAACTCGGCAGCAAGACAAGCGTGAGCAATTATCACATGCATAACGCCGACCTTAAATATTTCTAGAGGATGTGACCTCAAATCAATCCCTGCTTAATTCTGCAAAATGCTTTGTGAACTATATTTGTAATGAGCTAGTATGAAGAGAACGGGATGATGAGGTTTGGGGTTAAAATAAACCCATTTTGAGGATCTGAGTGAGCGTATAATATATATTTTATTCTATTTAACTTTATTTCTATTTAAGCTCCTAAGAGCTCATTATTACTCAGTGCCTAACTGAGATGTACAGGCTGAGATGTAAATATAAGCTTCAATCTTTTTTTTTTCTTTTTCATAAATACAGGATGCATTACGAGCTTCTATGTAAAAGGCCTTGGTTATAACAGGCTGAAAGAAAGAAAGAAAGAAAGAAAGAAAGAAAGAAAGAAAGAAAGAAAGAAAGAAAGAAAGAAAGAAAGAAAGAAAGGGAGTGAGGGGAAAAGAAAGAAAGAAAGAAAGAAAGAAAGAAAGAAAGAAAGGGAGTGAGGGGAAAAGAAAGAAAGAAAGAAAGAAGAAGACCCAACTACTCCCTCACGCCGCAAGAAATCGAGAATGTTGCGTCCCCCTCCGCCCTCCCTCCCTCCCGTCACTCCTCCCTCCCTCCCTCCCTCCTCCTCCCTCCATCCTCCCTCCCCCTTTCTTCTTCTCCCTCCCTCCCTCCCTCCCTCCCCCTCCTCCCTCCTCCCTCCCCTTTCTTCTTCTCCCCCCTCCCTCCCTCCCTCCTCCCTCCCTCCCTCCCTCCCCCCCCTCCTCCCTTTCTTTCTTTCTCCCTCCCTCCCTCCCTCCCTCCCTCCCTCCCTCCCTCCCTCCCTCCCTCCCTCCCTCCCTCCCTCCCTCCCTCCCTCCCCCCCCTCCCTTCTTTCTTTTCCCCTCCCTCCCTCCCTCCCTCCCTCCCTCCTCCCTCCCTCCCTCACTCCCTCCCTCCCTCCCCCCACCCCCCCCTCCCCCCCACCCCCCCTCCCTCCCTCCCTCCCTCCCTCCCTCCCCCCCTCCCCCTTTCTTTCTTTCTCCCTCCCTCCCTCCCTCCCTCCCTCCCTCCCTCCCTCCCTCCCTCCCTCCCTCCCTCCCTCCCTCCCCCTTTCTTTCTTTCTCCCTCCCCCCTCTCCCTCCCTCCATCCCCCTCCCTCCCTCCCTCCCTCCCTCCTCCCTCCCTTCTTCTTTCCCTCCTCCCTCCCTCCCTCCCTCCCTCCCTCCCTCCCCCTCCCTTCTTTCTTTTCCCCCCCTCCTCCCTCCCTCCCTCCCTCCCTCCCTCCCTTCTTTCTTTCCCCTCCCTCCCTGCCCTCCCTCCCTCCCTCCCTCCCTCCCTCCTCCCTCCCTCCCTCCCTCCCTCCCCTTTCTTTCTTTTCCCTCCCTCCCTCCCTCCCTCCCTCCCTCCCTCCCTCCCTCCCTCCCTCCTCCTCCCTCCCCTCCCTTTCTTTCTTTTCCCCTCCCTCCTCCTCCCTCCCTCCCTCCCTCCCTCCCTCCCTCCCTCCTTCTTTCTTTTCCCCTCCCTCCCTCCCTCCCTCCCTACCCTCCCTCCCTCCCTCCCCCTTTCTTTCTTTCTCCCTCCCTCCCTCACCTCCCTCCCTCCCTCCCTCCCTCCCTCCCTCCCTCCCTCCCTCCCTCCCTCCCTCCCTTTCTTTTCTTCTCCCTCCTACTCTCCCTCCCTCCCCCCTCCCTCCCTCCTCCCTCCCCCTTGTCTTTCTTTCTCCCTCCCTCCTCCCTCCCTCCCCTCCCTCCTCCCTCCCCCTCCCTTTCTTTCTTTTCCCCTCCCCTCCCTCCCTCCCTCCCTCCCTCCCTCCCTCCCCTTTCTTCTTTCCCTCCCTCCCTCCCTCCCTCCCTCCCGCCCCCTCCCTCCCTGCCCTCCCTCCCTCCCTCCCTTCTTTCTTTTCCCCTCCCTCCCTCCCTCCCCTCCCTCCCTCCCTCCCTCCCTCCCTCCCTCCCTCCATCCCTCCCCCTCCCTTTCTTTCTTTTCCCCTCCCTCCCTCCTCCCTCCCTCCCTCCTCCCTCCCTCCCTCCCTCCCTCCCTCCCTTTCTTTCTTTTCCCTCCCTCCCGCCCTCCAGCCCGCCTCCCTCCCGCTCCCTGTCTTTCGTTCTCCCTCCCTCCCTCCCTCCCTCCCTCCCTCCTCCCTCCCTCCCTCCCTCCCTCCCTCCCTCCCCCTCCCTCCCTTTCTTGCTTTTCCCCTCCCTCCCTCCCTCCCTCCCTCCCTCACTCCCTCCCTCCCCCCCCTCCCTCCCTCCCTCCCTCCCCTCCCCCTTTCTCCCTCCTCCCTCCCTCCCTCCCTCCCTCCCTCCCTCACCTCCCGCCCCTTTCGCCCTCCTCCCTCCCTCCCTCCCTCCCTCCCGCCCTCCCCCTTTCTTTCTTTCTCCCTCCTCCCTCCCGCCCTCCCTCCCTCCCTCCCTCCCTCCCTCCCTCCGCCCTCCCTCCCTCCCTCCCCCTGTCTTTCTTTCTCCCTCCCTCCCTCCCTCCCTCCCTCCCTCCTCCTCCCTCCCTCCCTCCCTCCCTCCCTCCCTCCCTCCCTCCCTCCCCACTTTCTTTCTTCTCCCTCCCTCCCTCCCTCCCTCCCTCCCTCCCTCCCTCCCTCCCTCCCTCCCTCCACTCCCTCCCCTTTCTTCTTTCTCCCCTCCCCCCTCTCTCTCCCTCCCTCCCCCTTTCTTCTTTCTCCCGCCCTCCCTCCCTCCCTCCCTCCCTCCTCCCTCCTCCCTACCTCCCTCCCCCTTTCTTTCTTTCTCCCTCCCTCCCTCCCCCTCCTCCTCCCTCCCTCCCTCCCTACCTCCCGCCCTCCCTCCCGCCTCCCTCCCCCTTTCTTTCTTCTCCCTCCCTCCCTCTCTCCCTCCCTCCCGCCCCCTTGCGTGCTGGCTCCCGCCCGCCCGCCCGCCCCCCGCCCGCTGCTCTTCTTCCCCTCTTGTTTTTCTCTTTTTCCCCCCTTCCCCCTTTGTGCTGTCTTGTCCTTTTTGTCTTGCCCCTTTTTCTTGTTTCGCGTTTACCTTTCGCGTTTTTTTTTGTTTTTTTTTTTCAGCCTGTCTCCCTCCTTAACTGTAACAACATCGTTTTGTTACTATGAGACATCTAATTTTTATTTTATTTTTTGTGCTCCATTTTCTTTCCTTTTCTTTTTCTTTTCATTCTTTCCTTCCTTCCTTCTTTCTTTCATTTTCCTTTCGTTAACTTATTAAATTTGATCTAAAACCTCTTAATGCTTAATCATCACCCAAAGCCTAAAAGCCCAGGACGCATCTGTTATTTATCAGGATCTACGTATTACAGGAGCTTATCTTAAAAATCTCTTAAAAACCTCTTTTTAAAATCCTTCCCACTTAGTAATGCTAGTATTTATTAGCGATTAGCGTAACACTGTAGTCATTTACTATGACTTGTTTTGTGTCTTTTGACTTTGCGTGATAAAACTTCGATGCTATGAATAAAGTTTGATATAAATAACCAATAAAAAACTGTATTATTATTATTATTATTATTATTATTACTATTGAAAATAGCTCACACATGCTATAAAGCACTTCGTCCTGCATTGTAAACCTCGTAAACTCCCAGGGGCCATTTTACATTCCTTAGTCTTGTAACTACATGCCTTTCCTATCAGTTACACTGCAGTATGATATAAAGGGAATAATCTGAAAATGAGTAACAGCTTCACGTGAACTCATCAAAAGGTGTCGTGTAAATAAAAGCAGGATATTATCAGTATTATTAAATGATGCGAAATTCAGAAATGCGCTTAAATCAGAATATATCTTCTGTTTGTTATGGCGCATTGTGTATCGTGGAAGAAGAAGAAGAAGAAGAAGAAGAAGAAGAAGAAGAAGAAGAAGAAGAAGAAGAAGAAGAAGAAGAAGAAAGAGAAAAAAAAACCCTGTCAGATTTATAGACATAATATTTATAGATAATGTTTGGGGGGATGGTAAACGTCTGGCTCGATGGGCTGCTTGTCACCAAAACAACAGGCATAAATGTCAACGACCCAGTCAGACAAGACAGATCTGTGTCTTTTATTCCTCCATTCCTGTTCTCACTGGGATTTGAACTCATGACCTTCCTGTTAGAGACAGAAAACAACCTGAACCACTAAACTGGCATTTGTGTGTGTGTGTGTGTGTGTGTGTGTGTGTGTGTGTGTGTGTGTGTGTGTGTGTGTGTGTGTGAATACAATATTGTCATGCTTGTGTTTATATCTTGATCAGGGATAGTTGCTGAGGTGTGTGTGTGTGTGTGTGTGTGTGTGTGTGTGTGTGTGTGTGTGTGTGTGTGTGTGTGTGTGTGTGTCTGTGTGTATACAAAGCAATGACCCTGCAGATCAGCATGTCCATACTGTACTGTCCGTACTGTAGGTCATTCTGACTTCGGAGGAAACACACACACACACACACACACACACACACACACACACACACACACACACACACACACACAAACGTACGAGTGTGTGATGAAGAGATGATAGATACATTACTAGCTTTTCTGCTGTCAACGAAAAGTAAGATTAATTATAATAACCAATAATTGTAATAATTATATTAGTAATAACAGCTTGTGCTTTTTGTGACACTCCTTCACCAGCAACGCCTAAGTCTAATTCTATTAGACATTTTTAGTGACTTTAGAATTTCAAGCGTGTCAATTTCTCTACCGAACAGCTAGTTTACTTACGATTACACTGTTATTCACTCGTCTAACCCCTAAACACTCTAGGAAATCATTCCTATGAGATACACAATAATATTGCTTAGTGCCTCACACCTTGCACACCTTTGCTTGGCTTGATTTCCTCCAGCTACTAAAGTTTCCTATCCAGTTCAGAGACATGCTTTGTCATCTGATTTCATCTCGAAATTGTCGGTAGTGTGTTAACGTGTGAGATTGTACCTTGTAGTGAGGTGGCGCTCCATCCAGAGTGTCTCTGACTTGTGCCTCGAGTCACCCTGCACTACAGAAAATTATGAATGGATGAGAAACAGGGTTGACATTTAAGTACGGAATTATAAAAAAATATGAAATGCGATTCGGTGATTCGGCATCGTTTCGAACGCCATTCTAAACATTCTAACGATTTCTTTTTCGATTTCATCATTTACGAGTCTGAAGCGCAGGGTTAGGCTTTTGATACGAACCTGATATCAGAGCATCAAAATGAAAATAAAAAGAAAAAAGGAAATAAATTCATCATCAGGAAATTCAGTCAAACGTTTTAGCGTTCAGGTAACAAAGTTGATGGAATGTTGGGTCGAAGAACAAAAATTTGACGTTTTTAATACGCCGGAATGGACGAGCGATGAAGAAGAATGAGAATGTTACATAATGTTAAAGCAAGAAATATGAGTTCTGAAGTGCTTTTTTTATGATTAAATTTCAAGGTTAAGTGTAGCTATAGAGTGCGCGGTATATAATCGGGACAATTGCTGTTTTGTGAGTGATTTAGCGGTTTTAAGAATGTGGATAAAGGTCTGAAAAATATACATGAATTGTTGTGAAGGAATTTTTTGTCTTTTTATACACACACACACACACACACACACACACACACACACACACACACACGATATGAGGTGAACACAATTAACAGAATCAGACGCTAACACGTTAATAAAGTATCGCAGATGAATCGGGTCGTGCTTTGCATTTTGTAATATAATTATAGCGATATAGCAACTGATAAATTTTAGAAAAAGCAATCGTTATTTTTGGAAAATTAGGGAGATGAAGCTAGAAGCAATTATTATTATTAGTAGTAATATCTGTAAAAATTTGCACTGTGGTTTTTAGTATATCTATAATCAGAATATTTTACTGTTAAACCTGTTTAATCTTGACGTAGGAGTGAAAGTTTAAAATATTTGATTGTAAAATTCTGCTAGAATATTAAATCATTAGTTCTTTCTCATTTTTCTTCATTCTTGTTTAAAACACCGTTTAAATACCTTTATTTGAAGTAGATGATCATGCATTCTTAAATATCGTCACAATCCCACTTCAGATTTAAGTTTGTATAGACTTTTAAATGTTTTACTTCATAGAATTTCACGGTTTAATGTATTCCAAGAAATCTGGCTCTTAACACAGAATAAAATCAAATAAAACAAAGCCGACATCTTCTCCTTGGTTGTTTCGAACGACTAGCATGACGCATTTCTGAGGACAAATTTCTGCACAAGATCAGCCTCATTAACCAAGAATGGAAGGACAGGCAAAAATAGGACGTTAATAACTTACAGGGGAAAAAAAATTGGGGATAAAAAATATCACAGGGGAAAAAAAAAGAACCCTGATGTGGTTTATTTATACATCGCAGTTCACTGTTGGCGACATAAAGGATAAGTGCTTACCATGAGCACATAAAAAGATCTAAAAAAGAGTGAAATCTAATTTAGTATCATGAAACGCTGAGACTTGTTAGGCAGAATTAAACACAGTCACAGGGGTTTCCACTGAATCATCTGGAAAATGTAATAAGCACCAGTTGACAATTTGCCTAAAAATACAATCAGGGGTCTGTTTGTACTGTAGCTTTACGCGGCAGGAGACACTTTAAAGTTCACTATGTTTTACATTTACGTTAGATCGTTTAGCAAACGCTTTCATCCGAACTGAGCATAAAGACAGAGATGTAAGTGTCGCTAGACTTTCCACCAACTGACCGCAAACGGTGTCTGTACAAGACACAAATACACACCAGTGTGCAGTTTCAAACACTAGTCACAGCTATGACTAATGTAACGTTATAAAGCTTGCAAATGTAGGCTAATAATAATAATAATAATAATAAAATAAAAATACACACAGCAAAAATCATCTCAACAAAATTGGGCTTGTATATGAACATATATACATATACATATTATACAGATAAACAGGTCAGGTCACCAAGCTCTTTTTTCCATACTTTAACCGTGTCTTGTTTACTTCTTACCTGTATGTGCTCATTAACACACACACACACACACACACACACACACACACACACACACACACACACACACACACACGGTTGCTAGGGTGTATAAATAAGTTGCTGACATTATCAGATTATATTTCATACCTTACAAGAATGTATTGTATCAACTGTACTAAAAATTTTCATAAAACCGCAGAACATCCAGGGCTCCTTCTTTATCTCAGATTACTATTTGGCTTGAGTTTCACATGTTTTCTGTGTGCGAGTTTTCTCTGTTCCTCTTAAATAGGTGTACTGGCTGGCTGTGCTAAATCACAACTAGATATGAATGTGAATTGGTCCTGAGCCCCATCCAGGTTGAATTTCTGGCTCATTAACCAGTGTTTCTGAGTCAAATCCTTAATGAAGATGAACGAAATTGATAAATAAAGACGAAACGTTGTATGAAAAAAAGTATGCCACTTGCAAATCAAAGTGCTTTATTTAATAAACAACAACAACAAAAAAGACTGCAGTTCTCATGGCTGACTGTAGAGGCGCCATCGGCACGTTTCCAATGCGTTTGATTAAACATACAGTTCAACCATTAAAACTATTATATAATGTATAAAATAATAATAATAATAATAATAATAATAATAATAATAATTATTATTATAATAACCAACAACAATAAAATTTATTATTATAAAAATTATGCTGATGTTAAAGTCTTTATATATGTACAGTACTTTTCATACATATATAATCTGTATATATTATAAAAAATATATAAAAATAATTAATAATAATAATAATAATAATAATCTGAAATCTACAAAAAGGAAATATAATAAGGAAATATAATAAGGAAATATAATAAGATTTAAAAAATCATCATAGTTGTATGAAAAAGAAAATGTTTAATAAAATTGTTAAAATAAATTGTTTATTAAAAATGTTTGTGCCAAACTAGTTAAAAATGGTAAATAATAAATAATAAAATCGTTATATTGTGCATAATAGCACTATTTACAGATTAAAGATGCTAAACAAGCCAAAAGATAAAAGAAAGATAATAATAATGATAATTATTAATAATAACAACCACAGGACATAAATATGGCACCCAATTATTATTATTATAATTATTCTGTTCTGGATGATTATCTATCTGTTCATAAACAAAACGTTTAAAATCATTTGATCAAGAAATAAATAACAATAAAATGATGTGTAAATAAATAAACTCAAAGTAATTAATCGATACACCAGTAATCAATACCTCGGTTCTGCTGCTTGCTTATAAATACGATTCACATTCGGAGTAAAACAAAACAAAACAACGTGATCCTGTTGATGAGGAAAGAAAATCCAGTCCACGTTTTATGCGTTAAAGATATCAACGGTCGATCACTGAGCTCCGTGGCACCGTTCAATACGGAGTCAGGTTCGCTGTTCGATTAACTCCATTCCGCACCGCTGGTCGATAAGCGAAGGCCGCGTTCGATTAGTCCGTTCCGGGTTTTACGCGCTCCCCGCTCTTTTTTTTCCCCCTCTCGCGAACTCCGGCCCCTCGCGCTCTCTCTATCAGCCTCTCACTCCGTCTCAATATGTCTCAAGATGGCGGCCAATGCGGGATCGATGTTTCAATATTGGAAGCGCTTTGATTTACAGCAACTGCAGGTTAGCCTTTCTCTCTCAGCACTTTGCCTTGCTTTGTGAACACTGTAAGCACGAGCTCCGGCCCCGGAGCGGCAGTGCGGTGTTTTTCTCGTCTTTTCCGCGCTGTTTTTATGGACCTTTTTTCCGGGACCCTTTCGTCCTCGCCATTGATTAAAGCGGCTCTTTCTCGCTGATCGGAAATTGATCCTCTTTGTTCGATTCGCATCGATCCAGAGTCACGGCGCCGCGTCTGGAAGCCGCGCGTTGGGCTTTTACACCTATTTATTTATAGTAAGATTCGAGCTTGTTCGAGTGATAATATTCACCTGACGCGGCGGCAACTTTATCCGCTCCTGATGGTGTTTATCATTGTGTTATGGTTGAATTATTTTTTCGGCTAAATGAAGTGCGCTTGTTGCCCCGGCTACGCTGGTGGCGCTGTGGTGACACTTATTAGCTCCACGTCGGGACGCGTCTCAAACCGACTCCCACTCCCTATAACCTGTGCACTACACCGCGCCTAAAACCGACAGCTAGTGCACTCGATCTAGTGCACTCTGTATATCATATACATATATTTGGGACCAGACCGAGCTCTAAACTAACTAGCTAGCTCCTGGTTGTCATCATGAATGGACTACATTTTAGTGAAAGTTATTGATTTTAATAATTTATTTATTAATTACACTAAATATTACATACACACATGAATCGACAAGTCTAACCTGTATAACAATCGTACAAATATTTTTGTTATTTCTGTCAGGTTTAATTTTGCCAGCTCGCGACGTCAAAACGGCTAAATTATTTAATAAAGTATAAATTAAATATGTTTTTTTTATTATTATTAAATATTACTTTATCAAAATTTTCGTTGAATAAAGTGGAATAAATTGGAAATAAACGGTTGAATTGCTTAACTGAGGTGTTTGGTGCTGTTAGCACGCAAGCTAACAGCGTCTCGTTTCTGAGGTAAAATGTTGGCGGTGAATAGTTTTATTTTTATTTCTTTACGATTTAAACGTCTGTCTGGTGTTTAGAAATGATTATATTGTGGTTTCAGGACATTTTCTAAGTACTTGGGTTAAACTTTTTTACGTTGTTAATGCCGTGTGTGTGTGTGTGTGTGTGTGTGTGTGTGTGTGTGTGTGTTAATGAATTAGACTTCATGTAGCTGTCATAACAAATCCACTTTAAACGATCGAGCGGCTTCATAAAGCACATATTCACACGGATAAAGTGTTTTTGTGCAGATTTTGGAATCCGTTTTGGAAGTGTATGGAATCCCAGGGCTCTGTTTTAGACATGGAAATGTATAGAAATTGAAATAAAGTTGTGTTAAATTGGCATTTTTTTATTTTTTTTGAGATATCTGGATAAGAACGACGTGGAGCTTTAAATCCGGTGTTTTAGTAAATTTTTTTTCAGGTCTGTTTAAAAAATAAAAAAATCCTTGGACAAGAATCCTGAAAACTTAAAAACTTAAACAATTTTTGTGGCTAAAATTTGTTAAAATTATATATATACTTTTTTTTTAAACAGAAGTGGTAAATGGTAGCAAAGCAATGCATTACACCTTAAATATAAAAGTGTAATAGTTCTAAAGTTTATATAATAAATTATAAATTGTATAACATCAGTGCGAATGTAGACTGGAATTGGGATTATTTTAAAGTGGCTTTTTTTTTTTAGCCTGTGTATAAATGATGTATTTAACGAGATTAAAATGTACGAGGCTATAAAATATCGATTCTAGATATATATATAAGTGAGAGATGTGGATTTGTTTTATCGGGGATAAAAAAAGATTTTGTGTGATGAGTAAATAATTAAGTCGTATATTTATAATGAGTAATAAAGTATTTATTAATGAAAGTCAACACAAATATAATGCGTTCACAGAAGTATAAAGAACGTCAAAAATGTTACGTTTACTTTCTTAATTGATTTAATATAGAACTTGCATATATATATATAATATGTCTCTCGCTTTCTCTCTCTCTCTGTCTCTCTCCTTCTGTCTCTCTATCTCTTTCTGTCTGTCTGTCTGTCTGTCTGTCTCTCTCTCTCGCTTTCTCTCTCCCTGTCTCTCTCCTTCTGTCTCTCTCTATCTCTGTCTGTCTGTCTCTCTCTCTTTCTCTCTCTCTCTCTCCGAGTATGTAGGTATAAAAACTTTAGCACATCTCCTCCAGCTTTTACAGAGTTTCACACTTCTGCACGTGGCTGCATTGGAAATCTTCTCTGAATCGTAATTCTTGCGTTTCAGTTTTCACCGTTTTTCTTTTGACTGTTATTCCCAGGTAATAAAGCATGTTTAACCGTACTCTTCCTCCTTCGAAACTTCAGATAAACCACACGACCCATGTTTCCTTCGTTTGCTTCTCAGTGTGTAAACAGTGCAGTTTGCAGCAGTTTGAAACGAACAGGTTTAACACGTTGTCTGCGCTCGTTAGAATGCAACATATGGACGTGTGTGTGTGTGTGTGTGTTGACAAACAAGATGAAATGTGCGTAAAGCTGCACAACACGTCTAAGCGATGCTGACCGATCCGACCCTAATCCGATTTTGGTCGGGTTTCTGACTCGTCTGATATTTGATGCCGGTTTAAACGTGGAGCGTTTAGGATTAACGTTCTCAGCATCAACAGAACGACAAGAGCAAAGTGAAACAGCATGTTTAAAAATGTTTCGGAGATGAAATCTTTCACTGGTTATATTCCGTGTCATTTCTGTAAGAAGCGAATCGCATTAAAATAGTGACGAGTGACACCGGTTTGAAATCTTTAATAGATTTTAATATCAGCAGTTTTAGGAAGGAGAACTCTTTATGATGTTCCTAATGCTTCAGACTTTTTATGTTTACTTACTATGTTTTTTTCCACCCTGAGAGAAATGTCCTGAATAACGGCCAAAATGAACTAAAGGTTGCTTAATCATGTCTTATTTCACATTTCATAGCCGCTCTCTCTCGCTCTTGCACTCTCTCCCTCTCGCTCTCTCGCTCTCTTGCCTGTGGTTTGCTGCATATATTCTTGGTTCTTGATTTGTTTAAGCATGTGCATGTAACCGTCACATTACCTAAAACCTGCGTGAGAAGTTGGAGGAAAGTTTCACACGTCAGATCCAGTCCAAGCCTGTAATTGTACGGTAAACGTACCTCGACTTTTACCGAGTCACGACTAATACAGAGTCGGATCGACGTAACCGTCACCTCACGTTGGATTGATTAACACTCAGGAAAGTGATCGGATCCGATGTCGCTGTTTACGTATCTCTGTATTGTGTGCAATGATCTGAGACTCCTGATGAATGCTGCTGTGGAGGTTTTATTTCTGAGCTATCCTGAGTACGTGAAAATGTTTTACTTCACATTATTACACTGCTGAATTCTTCATTCTGATTGGTCAGAAGGTGGTGATTCATTTTCTTCATCAGTAGCCTCGACCGTAGAGTGGCTGCAAGGTTTTAGGAGCATCCCGGTTATAGTAATCGTTTCTATAGCAACCACGTACACATCTCCTCGGTGACCAGCATCAGGGGTGAAGACAGGCTCTCGATGGATCTGATGTTCGTACCCGAGAGAGAACGGGAACAAACTCGATGTGGAGTGCAGAAAATGTGACCAAAAAAAAAACATGGTAGAGTGTTATATGTAGTTCACTGTGACCTGGTGAGAAACTTCACGTTTATAGTGAATGATTGACACGTCCTTGGTTACCGCTCCCGTCCCATTTCAGCTGCTTTACACAATCCTGTAATCAATCTCCTGAGTTATACTTTTCATTCTTTTCACTTAACCGGGGCGAATTTGTTTCCAATCATGCACTCGGAGAGACGGCCCGCCAACACGCAGCCACGTCATGAAATATGCATGGCGCGCGTTTGCCCCTCGGTAATTATTGCGAAGGCCTATCAAAAGCTATTAGCCGAGACAGTGAATCTCAGGCCGGCGGGTACGTCTGGAGGATAGGAACCAGCCGGAGCTGAACACTCGCTGTCTATTATTGATGACAACTTATTTACTTTGCCTCCCACAGAATGGCTCTTGGAGGGCTGCCATTTGAGCAGAATCTGAACCACAGTGTAGAGTACTCTGTCTTGTCATGTCATTTTATAATCCTGTGTGCTCTCTCTCTCTCTCTCTCTCTCTCTCTCTCTCTCTCTCTCTGTTTTTTACGATCAATCTTTAAAAACTTTAAAAAATGCTATGTCCTCGCTCTCTACCCGACTCTGATTTCTGATCATCATGTCTTACTGTTATTATTTTTAACGTGTTCGTGTATGAAGAGCACTTAATTGTGTGTGTATGTGTGTGTGTGTGTGTGTGTGTGTGTTAAAATGAAGACACAGCCTCTGTACATGTTATGGTCACGTGACCTTCAATCTGTCTGATTCAGTAAGGTGCATGTGTCTCTCTCACACACACACACACACACACACACACACACCTTGGCAGAGCCTTGCCATACATCATGCCACTCCTATACACAGAGATCACTTCTCCCGTCAGAACCGATCATAATTACCTCACCAGTCCTACGGCAATGTTACTTAACAGACACGTGTCCTGTCAGATCAGCGCTGTAGAGCTTTTGTTTTGATTTGAGAAACGCCATGTTGCCACTTATAATGATTCATAACTTGTGTTACTTAATGATGTATAAGCGTCTCTCACAGACACTCTGTAACACTCCCGGGTGATATCGCAATTTTTTTTTTTTGGACCCTTTGCTAGACCCAAAAATGCATCTGATAAAGAAGACAAAACGCAAATAAAAAAATTCACCGAAGGGGAAAGGCCGCACTAACACGCGTGATTTGGTGAACCAACTGGAAACTAGAGAATGAGGACGATGACCTATCAAAAAACTATTTTGTTTTGTTTCTGTGTTTCAAAAGACCTGTGGAAAGATAAATAGGAAAAACAGGTTATGATAAAAAGCCCTGCTGGTTATTTGAGATAATTAATCTTAATATGTTGAATTTGAGAAACCGGCTTGTCGTGTAGCTCCCAGGGAACCCGGCCGGCGTACGGCTCTCTGCTGAGAGGTACACGACGTTAAACATTAACGTCGGATGTTTATTCCGTACAGAAACAGGTCGTTCTGCTCACAGTGGATCGAGGGATTGAAACTCTTTCCACTCGCATCCAGAGCCACCAGGCTGCCGGCGTAGCCGCTGTGATGCGCGTCACTCGAGGTCGGCGAGGTCACGTGGAGTTTCTCAGATGTGGCGACTTCATTTCGGTTCCCTTCATCTGAGAGCCGTCGGGGCCCGGCGTCTCTCTGCACTCCACCGCACTTTGATGGAGCTGCAAATAAAGCAGCTGTCTGTAAAAACAGAAAGAGGAGAAAAAAGAGAGAGAGAGAGAGAGAGCGCTTCTAGGGAGGCTTTTCTCCATGCCGCTCTTTCAATCCTGTAACACAAAGCTTCTTTTCCATCCTCCGACCGAAAAGTTCTCTTTGTAAAAGTGAGGGCGCTTTCGTCCGACTCCACCGTCTGTCTGTCTGTCAGTCCAGCGTACGATGACCGACTCGCTCTACGCCACGTTCCGTCAGTGGGTTCGAACCCTGAGACACATACTCAGACACAGCCATCAGGGATCGTCTGCTTCTTCCAGAAAGGCCGAGGTTTATGAGCCATGTTTAAACGCTTTATAATCCGCCGAGCCATTGATCGTGCACAGCTGGGACTGATTCACAGGATTTATAAGATATTCTCTTTCCCTGTTTAACATTGTTGGTTTTTTTTTGTCTCTCTCGGATGCTCGTAGCGAGCACAAAGTTTCCATGTGAAAATGTCAGCAGATTTTGTCTAATCTGCTCCGGATCTCTGCTGTTTGGCACACGGTTCCTTTCAGGCCATGTCATGTGTTTACATCTCTGTCGTCTCGTTAAGATTAATTGTTGCCATCACATGTTGTTATTGTTTTCTTCTCGTTTTCCTATAGTAATGATCTAGACACGGATCTAATCACAGCACTAGAAAATTATACACAAAAGATACACAAGATTATTATTTAAAGTTATTATTATACACAAGTTATTTAAATGTTATACATTTTCACTTCTGAATGAATGATTTACTTTTATTTATTTGCCTATTTTTATTTGATTTGATTTGATGAGAGGATTCATCCTGTTGTGTTTGTCGTCTTAAACGCGCACCAGCAGATACACCCCGCCCCCGAAGGGGCGTGTCCCGCTGTCCTCTTTAGCGCCGAACACGGGTCGTCTCCGACACTTGTTTCGCTCAGTGAAAAAAAAACCCCACTTAAGACAACACAGACACTGTACGGCCTCGTGAGCGCAGCGAGAGCGAGCAAACCAGGACCGCAAGGCGCCATTTTGGGTCAGAGACTATATTTAAAGTATTTAGCGTCATTACAATAAGCTTGCTGTAAATAAACGTTAATTGTTTTTTTGCGTCAGCGTCTGTTTGAATGGCCTGGAAGAGCGCTGAATGTTCAGAAGTTATTTTTAAAAGGCGAGAGGGAGAGGGAGAAGGAGGGAGAGAGAGAGAGAGAAGGGGAGAGAGGGAGAAAAGAAAAGGAGAGGGAGAGAAAGAGAAGAAGAGGGAGAGGGAGAGATGCACACACGTACGGTTAATGTCCAAATTCCCTAAATTGAAGGAGGACAAAGTGTCTCTTTGTTGTGATAAATAGGTTCTTTAAGTGGATGAAGGAAGGACTAATGGGATCTTAAGGTTGATAAATGACACTTTCCTGTCTGAGTTCGTCTTTGATGGCTTTTATACACCAAAGTAAATTTCCTTAAAATCTGCAAGTTTAGTCTCTTTCTCTCTCTCTTTCTCTCTCGCTCTCTCGCTCTCGCTCTCGCTCTATCTCTACCTCACTATTTTTCTCTCTAGCTCTCTCACTATCTCTCTCTCGTTCTCTCTCACACCATTTCTCTCTGTCTCTGTCTCTGTCTCTCGCTCTCTTTCTCTATCTCTACCCCACTCTTTTTCTCTCTAGCTCTCACTATCTCTCTCTCTCTCTCTCTCTCTCTCTCTCTCTCTCTCACACACACACACACACACCATTTCTCTCTCAACTCCCTCTCCCTTTATCTCTCTCTCTGCTGCGTTCTCAGCTCCATCACAGGTTTTCAGTAGCGAGTGTGAAAAAGGTCAACAATGTGGTAAGAGCTTAGATTTCTGTATTAAACATCTACACAATCGCAGACAAACAAACCCAGTGGTGACTTTGTCGTACGCGTCCGTACCAGCGCTCGTATCAGTGAGAATCTGTTCATCGGCAGCGTGCGGCTCGGCTGGAGATCTCCCGGTTCCAGCCTGCACCTTTGGCCAGCCTGCAGTCATCCCCAGGAGGACAGGGGTTATATTTACGAGCCGGAGTTTTAGCAGGCGGATGATATTTTTGTCGCTCTGTTGCTACACAGCGTGCGGTTCTGACGGGGTTGCGTCATGCGTCTCGCATTCTATCTGAGCAGCGCACAGAACGAAAAAAAAACAAAAAAACAGACGCGTCCTCCACTCGTAGTTTCATCTAAATGTGTTTCGGTTTTTTTAAGTATATATTTAATCTCAAGCTCGTCTGCATTTCTGCTCGTGATATTTCACGTCTTGTTAAAATCCCACCTGATGCTTGTGTGATAGTAACATGAAGTGGTCCCTGCTGTATACACACATACACACATACATACATACACACACACACACACACACACACACACACACACACATACATAACTACATACATACACACACACACACACACACACACACACACATACATACATACATACATACATACATACATACATACATACATACATACATTCATACACACATACATTCATACATACATACATACATACACACACACATACATACACACACACATACACACACACACACACACATACATACATACATACATACATACATACACACACACACACAAACACAAACACAAATGCATACACACACAGACATACACCCCCCCCCCCCACACGCATACATACACACACACACACACACACACACACACACACACACGCTTTGTTGCACGTGAGTAGTTTTTTCACTACAGCCTTTTTTCACTTCAGTTTTTACTTTATTTATTCGTCAGCATCAGTAATAACCTTGTATGTGTCTTGAAAAAGCTGGTTGTTCAGATTTGGCAAAACAAACAAAAAAACCAACCAAAAAACAGCACTACGGCACTAAAAAACAGAGGTTGTGACAGACATTAAACATCATTACAATGAACAGGAAAACTCTTCTACAACTGTCTTATTCAGGCTTTAGAGATCCGGCTTTTATTCATCCACAAAAAAAGCTCAGTTCTTTTTTTTTATTATTATTATTATTATTTTATGTTGTTAAGGCCCAGTTGTAGTGATGAAGTCACATGACTGTGCATGGTGTAGGTCTGAAGCTCTGCTCGTACTATAGACTTTACTCCATAACCTAAACAAAACATATAAGAATCACAAAGGTTTATATTTTCTCCAATAATCCGAAAGCCAATGGAAAAATTCCTACAGGCCTTTATTTTGTCTAAGGGATCCAGGATGATGCCGACTCCCGGGTCGGCGTGCAGCGCTCGGCGCGGCGTTACGGCACGTTTTTAACGCCCACGTGCACCGGTATAGTGTTAAATCTTTTGTTCTCGAGATAAAAAATAAACAAACATACTATCGGTCATTCGTCCGTAGCGAGAACGGCACCGGATAACTCGTCCAAGTGTGTTCGGATTCTTAACTTAAAAACCAGCCTGCATGTCTGAAAAATAGTCTGTTCGCTTAATATCCACTTCAGGTCTATTTATTGTCAGTTTTATTTAGCCCTGATGCCTCCCCCGAGCCTCCTCCAAGTGATGCATAGACGTTCCATTGACTCACTGGATCCACTGAGTGCATCCGTCCCCGCAGCGATGGCAGACATTTGGAGCGTGTTGGCCTTATGTGCCGTATTTCCTCCTCCTCCTTCTGTTTTTTTTTTCTTTTCTTTCTTCCTTCCTTTCTTTTTTCTTCTCTTTTCTATTCCCCTACTTCTCCTGGCTGTGGCGTTCCAAACACCTGAGGCTGAGTCATCCCGTTCTAAATGCAGGGGGAGTCATCAAGTGGATGAATAAACCGGCTGCCTCGTCTCAGACTTTGACTAAATATAGAACAGTCTCGAGTGCAGAAACCCATCCTGACATTTGTCTGAGCCCTCAGCCACCTCCGTTCCTCTCGGTACTCGGCTGACTCGTAGGTTTCGAAGCAGAGGCGGCCTCGCACTTCAGCGTGGACAGGTTAATAAGTCCAGACGGACCTCGGCTCTGCTTAACTCGGTTTAGAGATGCCCGCTGATTTTACATTTCCAAACCGTGTGCTTAGGCGTCCGTTCCAGAACACCGGACCGATCGTAAATACGTTAGCTAGGCCAAGTGGAAATTAAACGTTTGGCTTGTTTTTGTCACCTGGAAACCTAACTGACTTAGACATAATAGCTGTAGCTGTGGTGCTTCCCGAATTTTATACTTGTGTAATATTCTGCTCCACAACTGGACTTATTTTAGTTGCACACTTCACGCGCTCCACACTCATAGCTTACGTAGCATTTGCTAACGTAGCATAAAAGGGGCGGGGTTACGAGACCAATCCTGCAGTCTGCTGTCTACAGGTCTTAGCAGCAAATTTTGCGATGTTGCGTTACGTTCGTTTGAGGTCATGTGTCATCAACTGCGAAACGACTTATAATTAGTAAAATTCGTTAGCGTTCCAGTCGAGACGATACAACGCTTCTAAAAGTCATCCTCTAGATTGTAGAGTATGTCGTTACGAAGCGTTCTGTTGTAAGGAAGACAAGGTTCTACGCCACCAAGCATAAAGTTTAACTCCCAGCGGTTACAGAGAGCCACCAACGAGCACCTCAACCCTCTGCTGTTCATCTGTATCGCCCGGTCGTCCTCGTCGTCTTTCCGTACAAGACTCTCGTCGGCCAGGTTTTGACAAATCCCCCTTTATTCAACCCCTTTGCTTTGTGTTCTGACCACCCCGAGCGGGTCGCACTCCGCTGAACTCCGTGGGCCCAATTACCAGACTTTGAGCCGCAGCCAACAGGTTTGTGAAAACACTTACTGGAGCAGTTAAGAGCGACGGAGGTCAGTTTTTCCGAGTTCTCTGCTTTCTCTGCTCTCTTCAGTACATTTCCTCTTCTAATAGGTGTGTAAGTCGAGTCAGCTGTTACAGGTGACGGGGTCGTTCCCGACCGCTTCTTTTTTTTTCCCGACCCCCTTTTCCTCGTTTCATTAAAACCAGCTTTTCTTCCTTTCCTGGGCGAAACACTATAGTTTGTCGGCGGCGGGTTTGTTTTGGCCGAGACGAGGCGTTAATTTGAAGCTGGCTCTCTCGTAAAGAAATCAAAGTCAGAGCCGATCGACGCTGGCCGACATTTTTGCGGCCTTGTCGGGCGCGTTTTGTTGAAGAGAATAGCAAATGACACGCAGCAGCGATGTGTTCTTTTCCTGCTTCTGTGCAGCTGTTGCAACATCTGGAAGTGGTTGAAGGGAGAAAATGCTTGAAAATACATTTGGAGCTACAAGTGGAAAACGGTTCCAACAGAATCACCCCCCTCCCCTCCTCTCTGCTCCGTCTCTCCTTCTCCTTCTCCTTTTCCGTTCCCTCTCAAAGCACATAGGTCTAAATTAAGTCAGAACCTCGCTCTCGTCAGGCCTCGAGCCTGAAGCGTCGCTGCGCGGGTATTGAATTATGATCCCGATGTCTGCTAATAGTTCACGTGTTGAATTCGAGCGCCGGCTCTCCTCGAGGTCCGAACTCCCTGAATAAGATGCCGTGTGACGTGTGTGACGTGTGTGACGTGTATCCCGCAGGCCACGTTAATTACTTCAACACACTTAAAACACGACTCTATCAGAGGACGTCTCAAGGAATCGAATCGTTTCATACTTCTGGAGTCAGTTTTCTAAAAAAAACAACCAAACCAATTAAAAAAGAAAAAGATATTGAAATACAACAGTTAGTAGTTTTTTTCTGTCCCGTATCGACTCCTTCCTTCTTTACGGCCGGTTCAGTAACTCCAAAGGCAGATGATTAACCCGCACTTCCTTCACTAAGTAAACCTTTTGCATTGGCATGTAGCTGTTTATGTATAGACACGTCACGGTAAAGTAACACACCTCCACGTCGGAACGCCCGGTCGGCCGACGATCAGTACCGTATTAGCCGGAGTTTTTAGCTAGGAACATTTCAGGTGTGTGGGAATGCTGACCAGAATAAAGTCACAAGGTTTTGTTTATAAAACTAGCTCAACGTACGTCAAAGCAGCTCACCGCACGTCACCGCACTTCACCGCACGTGAAGGAGCACAGAGTACGTTGTTTTTGTTTTTAATTCCATTCAAATTTATTTGTTCATCAATTGACGTCGTCTCAAAGCAGCTTTACAGAACATAAACAGGTTATTATAAAGGATAATATAAAGATTAATATAATACAAAAATTCAAGATTAATATTAGATATATTTAAATATTTCATAGTTTCCAGGCTCCTAAACACAAGGCCTGGGCAGGACTAGAGCTTTTACCAAACGGTGGACTCGCTAATAAATTTATGACTCGAAGCATTAAAGTCTAAGATGGAGTTTGTATTTTTACTGAAAAGGAAACGTTGAGCTCAAGGGGGAAGAGGGTACAGAAAGCGAGAGCACATGGCCGTGTAGATCTGCATCTGTTTTGATGTTTCCTGTTAAATACAGTCTCGACTTCCTTCCCACCCACCCCCTCTCCCACACCCATCGTGCTGCCTCGCAGTCACCGAGGCGAATCCGTAGGCGAGAAGACGACCAGGTCCGATTGCCGCTCGGCTTTATTAATACACACCGAACGCCCGGCGGACGAGATGAGAGGTTTTTCCCTCTTTCTTTTTTCTTTTTTTTTTACTTCACCCAGAGAAATTAAAAACTAAAAAGCCCGAGTGCTCTCCACCTTAACGTCCACTCTTCATTTCTGAGTGAATGAGGCCAAGGCCATCTCTGGTGTTTTTTTTTTCTCTTGCATTTGGCGCTTTTTTTTCCCTCCCATCTTTTTGCTCCTCCGCCTTTTTCTGGGCCTCATACTTAATTCAGTGTGGGGAATAAGAGTGTGCAGTGTGCTCTTATTGATTTGTGTTTTAAAGGAGAGTCTGTGGGGGCGTTAAATGTTTTAGGGGCAGAAGGCTGCTTTATTGGGTGGCTTTCACTCACACGTCATGTTTAATTAGAGCGTCGCGGCCTGTCGGAGTCCCGGCCGTCTGGAAACGGTGCAAGATGGCAACTGGTGCAGAAATATTCCCTCCCCTTAGCTGGGACGGTGAAGCAAGTGAAGAGTTTGGAGTTTGTTTCCTTCTGTGTTTGTTCCACTGTCTGAGCTTCTGGGGTTCAAACTTTTTTGTCAGATTCCGAACACTGGATTATTAGACATTAAACTGCGTACATCTAAACCATCTGATATTCAAATTGAGCTTCTGTGAGCGATTTATCCCGTCGGGTTTGGTGGCTATCCCGGGAACGCTGTGCCTGAGTTGGGAATACACGCTAAAGGCGCCACATGCACACAGATTTCAGTGCAGTTTGTGTAGACGATCGACAATCAGCATGTGTCTAGGGTGTGGGAGGAACCCGGAGAACCCTGAAGAAGCCCACATGGTGCTGGGTGATGATGAAGATGATGATGATAGTAATAATAATAATTATATATATTTTGAAGATGATGATGATGATAATAATTATATATAATACAAAAATCACAGAGATTCTCAAGAATCCTAGAAATGACTTTAAGAACCGTGATAGAATAATATTTTTGTAGAAATATGTCTGACAGACTGCAGCATGTGAGCCCCGGTGCCACAGACTGGGACTCGCAGTATAAAGACGAAGTTCCTGACTCTAACCCATGCATCCCAATTACTTCGTTAGAGCACAGAGGAACCGAGTGTGTGTGTGTGTGTGTGTGTGTGTGTGTGTGTTGTATGATCACGTGACCATCGTCCCATGCTGAGACACACCGTCTCCTCGGCATCTGCATTTATGACGAATCATGTTTACGCAGGTCTGAGGACGAGGACACTCAGCACAGTGACAGCAGCCAATCCCTTCCTGTCTCTGCCAGGTCAAACTGGTGCTCCTGCCAAGCCAGCGAGTGCTACAACCCCCCCCCCCCCCACACACACACACATAAAGGCGTCCCCTCGGTTTCTTTCTACGACACGTCTTTTTGCTCATCGTGAGCTTTTTTCATTAATGTTGTTTTTATTTAAAGTTTGTTTTCTATAAAGTCTCTGAAGCACACAAGGTCGTTTTATTCCTGTTTGACTTCCAGCCTTGGAACCCAATCCGTCTTTATCAGCTACTTTGCATGGAAGAACAGTTACTTCGAATGTTTACGTAAAGCGCAGGAGCATTAGGAGGTGAATGGCTTTCGAGAGCTCGTTCTTCAGATAAAATCCCAGCCACGTGAGTGAGGGGGAAGGAAAGAATTTGGGGGGAAAAAATGAAAAAACTAAAGATACTTGACTAACGAGATCCAGTAGTTATAAAGCGACACCAGTTTGCATGAGAATAGGATCGGGTCTATGCAAAGCACCGTTTTACCTGTGCTCTCAGTCTGGCTGCTCGAACCTCTCCTTCGTGTGTGTGTGTGTGTGTGTGTGTGTGTGTGTGTGTGTGTGTGTGTGTGTGTGTGTGAGAGAAGAACTTGTTCAGTGAAAGAGCCTCTCTGACACAACACACAGCCTCCTCATCTTTGTAACCGAACAGAGCTCCATTCACGAGCTCCCTGAATGAGCAGCATATCTCACCGCAAGACGCGCACAAAGACTCCGATTTCGTTCCTTTGCTGTTTAACCTTCGCTTTCTGCGCGCTCTCATTCTCCTCTCTGTGAAATCATCAAGGTTAATGACTGCCAGCTCTTCACAGACGACGGCCTCGCCGCCATGAAGCCCAGGGAACCTTGTTATTCAGGAGCTCTCCTACTAGTGCCGACACTTTCTCAAGGCCAATTCAATCCCAGTGCTCTCTCTCTCTGTCTCTCCCTCTTTCTCCCCCTCTCTGTCTCTCCCTCTTTCTCCCCCTCTCTGTCTCTCCCTCTTTCTCCCCCTCTCTGTCTCTCCCTCTCTCTCCCTCTCTCTCTCTCTCTCTCTCTCTCTCTCTCTCTCTCTTTCTCTCTCTCTCTCTCTCTCTTTCTCTCTTTTTTCTCCCTTCTACCTCTGTCTCTCTTCCCCTCTCTCTCTGTCTCTCCCTCTTTATCTGTCTGTCCCTCTCTCTCTCTCTCTCTCTCTCTCTCTGTCTGTCTGTCTCTCTGTCTCTCTCACTCTCTCGCTCTCTCTCTGTCTCTCTCCCTCTCTCCCTCTCTCTCTCTTGCTCTCGCTCTCTCTCTTGCTCTCTTTTTCTCCCTTCTATCTCTGAACTACTTTCGCTAATAACGGACAAACCCTTTCCATGCCACACAACACACAGGGTTTAATTACAGCGTTTGTATCTTTCTTGTTGTATCCGTAGCCTCGTGCCGTCCTTCTTTCTTCCTCTTTCTGTTTTTTTTTTCTCCCATCTCTGGCAGCTGTTTTTCCTGTTACTCCACTGGGAAAACAAGAGATTTGCTGCTGATGGTAGCGTATGACAGCTGCTGGATTCATCAAACTAATTCTAAAATGATCTCCTCAAAATACACCAAACCACCGCCGCCACCCCCCACCCCCCCGCCCACGTATCCCCCGCCCAGAATCTTCTGAACAACTAAATGCGATCCAAAAAGTACTAGCCAGGGATGCCACTCGTATCGTATCACATTATTTGAAGATGTTTCTACAATAAACAAAGTTTGCTAACATAATTCTGGCAAAATAAGAATTTTATGTATTTGAACTTCAACTATAAGAAGTCGGGCTTTAAAAATGTTTTTCTTTTTGTTTACTACGACTAAAAGGCTAGGGTTAGGGTTAGGGTCTGTTTCTTGCCGTTGTATTCCCACTGACAGCATATTAACATCATATATAACTAACCGATCTCTCGTACGTAATTCCGTACTTGCAGGAATGTTGAGCTACACTTGGGGAATTTAAAACTATTTATAATTTAGTCAAATTTCCCTTCTGATTAAGCAAATTGCATATATTGTATACTGTTTGCATATGTATATTTCATGCTTATTTAAACTGCACATTTCACACCTGTAAATGTGTACATACAATTTCATCTATACTATGTGTCATTCTGTCACACTGTGGAGATTTTCACTAAAACAATTTCCTCGCATGTGAAAACATGCCTGGTAATAAAGCTGATTCTGATTCTGATTCTGAAAAGTCGCTCGGGTTTCAACACCGGATAGTTAAAAGCCTCTTGTTCGACTGCACCGTGTTCAAACAGCTCAAATTAATCACTCAATTATACCCTCGAACTCGAAATGTCTGATTTAATTAGATGCTCATCATATTAACAACGCTGAGTAGACACAAACCGGTGCTTCGGACTAGCAGGGGGCTTATAGGCTAACGCTCGTTAGATATTGTTATATATTTAAAGGACTGCTTTAGCTTAGTTTTCCACACTCGCAGCACAAGTCCTGGTGGCTCGCTGCTAGTTGCGTTATCTAATAAATAGTATTGTGTAATGCAGTACACAATACCCCGTCCGGTCCCTTCCATCTACAGCATCTCTTGCTGTAATATTTCTGTACCGGACACACATGAGCCTCAGACTCGAGAGGAGGAGAAACTGCACAGTCCTGGAGAGGCTGGAATGCATATAAAATATTTTCTTCACGCTTTATTGCCTCTCCTTTGCATGCCTTCGCTTTATATGCCGTTATTACTTTTTTTGGTTTACACGCCAACTTCTCATCTCAGTAAATCTCAAACTTTTTACACAGATCTAAGTAGAGAGGGCTAAGAACAAATGTTTACACCGATTCTGAGTATCGGCCGTTATTAACTAGGAGGCTGTTATCTGTTGGTATAGTAGCTCGGTAGCTACTGAGTATCTAGCATGTTAAGCTAACTTTATCCTTATACTGGGTTGGATTTCTAGTTCTTGTATTGTTTCCTGCCAATTTTCTTTTAATCGCACAACAGTTACCAATCAGTGATCGTGCAGGTGAACACCTTCTTCATCTGAGACCCATTTAACCAGCTACCGCATCCTACGAGGAAAGATCTGTCCTCCTTCCGCATACGCAAGCACGCAAATCATCAATATCGATCCCCTCTGTTGATCGACAGGGGAGAGAATAATGCAGCTAGCTACTAGCTTTGCTATTTAGGACTCCTGCCACGGATGGCTTCAACATTCAAGCTCTAAATCTCTTACTAAAGCTTTCTGTTGCTTCCCTCAGGAACACGGTTGGTTCCATTTCTGTTCAGGTTTACTTTTCCTGAAAATGAACAAGGATAGAACCTCTCTGACCACAGGAGTTCTACTCCGTCCACATTTGTACCACTACAGAACAAGTATGTCATTTGAAGACTGCCAGTGAATCTGCTGGAAGTCAAAGGTGAATACAATGTGTTTTAAAACGAATTTAAAACATATTATTAAAAAAGAAAGTCCAGACCACAAAGTACCAGCTTGGTCAGTAGCCATGGTAAACAGGTCTCTAGCACATGGGCAGATTGACGCTGCGATTTTTTGGAGTTAAACAACGGTGTTTGCTGTGGTCGAGAAGCCAAAACAACATTTACACAAATCTCAGGCCCTTAGCGATGTTATCCACTAGGTTTCTTGACCAGGCCATTGTCAATATTTATTAGTCTTTGTTATTTGATATGACTTCAATTTGCTTGTGCCAAAAAACCTTTTATTATGATTCCAGTTTTTCCGTTTCATGTTCACCATCTTGGGCCACTATGTGCCTGCCATGACTGTCTTTATAGGCCTTCTAATGCCTTTCTAAGCGATGTCAGTCAGGGAGGAAAGCGCAGACACTTGGCTGAACTTGAGCTCAGCTCATTGTGGTTATTAATAGTGACCTGAACTTTCAGGAGCCCCAGAAAATGAGCTCCAGATGTGAGCAAGTGGGAATCTGTGTGAACTTGAGCAGCTCCAGTAGAGAGAAAGGAAAGATTGATGTCCTTTTTCTTCTTCTCTAAAGGGTGACCCTGAAAGGAGGTGGGATTGGAGTGGGGGGGGTTGTTCAGAGGGAGGTGATATGGTTTCATTGGTGGAGGGTTTGCTTTTCTTTCCTCCTTCAGTTCCCTTCCCCCTTTTCTTTAACGGTTTGTCTGCGTTTGTTGTGGCCGTACTCGGTGGTTACTGACAGTGATGTAGTACAAACCCTCTTGTGTTTTTGTTTGGGGAAACCTGACTTTTGGCTGTTATACTGATATAGATGCTGTAATTAAATAGCTGGGCTTTATCGTATCGATGGCGATAAAGGACCTTCGTCCAATTTTGAATATTATTCCCAGTACAGATTTTTAGTAGGTGTTAAAGCAACTCTGATATCAGAAAAGCTGTTACTGAGCTTCCCTTCTCTCTCTCGTTCTCTTTTTTTATTTTTGTTTAAATCAATTGCATTTTATCAATTCATCAGATGCTTCCTGGTGAGCTCGAGGTGACCGTCGACTTCGGCTCAGAAACGTAAACGTAACGTGACTACAAGCACACGAAATCTTGTCATGTCAATTGTTCTTCATATCGACCTAGCTTCCTTTTATTTATTGCAGTCCGGCAGGTGTTCAATACGGCAGTCGCGGAAATCAGACAAGCACTTCAGCAAACCGTCATTCTAGCTTCATGTTCCTGGTCAACACACGGAATCAAAAAGATCTATTCAAGGCACATCACGAGGACTTTGTGTCGATTGTCCTCCATAACTCATTGTAACGCGCGGTGCTTTTGATCCGTTTTATGGTGGAACTTGTCCTTTTGTTGCTTAAACAGTTATCCGTCCATCAACCAGACATAGCGGTGATCTTTTCTCTCATTTCATTTGGAACTTCATTTAAAAACATAATCCTCTAGAAGGTTGTTGTATTGTAGGGTATTAACCATTTATTTGCCAATGATGCCAACAGAAGTAAAGGCTATAATCTGCTTCCCTAAGCCATGATTTTAACACTGACAGGACAAACGAGAAAAGTTAGTTAGTTAGTTAGTTAGTTGTGGTTAGTTTATGGGACTAAACAGAAGATGTTACATTCTGTGCATCTCTTAAACCCATTCACTTTTCTATGGTGTAGTAGTGCTCAGTACCTGGGGCAGTAAAGTCTTGCTCAGGAGTCTAATGGCCAAGTGGCAGGACTACTAAACTCCCCAGTTTCTGCCATCTCTCTCCTAGTAATTCTCTCATCTTACCTTCTAATGTCATGTCTGCCTCCTAAACTATTTCTGACTCATTCTCATCATCGGTTGTCTGAGAAAATATGTTTACAAGCCAGAACCCTACCATTCTTATATGGGTCCTCTGGCCACACAATGACAATATTCAGTTGCTTTGCTTTTTGGCAATCGCCGGACTATAACCAGCGGGACGGCACTTGTCTAGACGGGCATTCTCTGGGCAAAATTGTGAGAGAGAGGCCACATTCTGTCACAGGCCAGTTGTGCTGCTTGTTAATCAGTAGACTGGTGTTGACCCATGCCCCTTTTTACCCAGTCCGAATGCCCACGGTCCAGCTGGCACCCAGCCACAGCTCCTCACGGAGTTCAGCCCCGAGTTCCTCATTGTTTTCAGGCAGTCAGACGGCAAGCCGCAACGTGTAAAGTCTGACAAATTGGAATTTGCTGCAGGAAGCCAATCTATTGTAGAACCTCTTTTGTTTCAAGAACTTTGACCAGTAGAACAGCCGTATGGGGGCTCTTTCGTCATCAGACGTCCTTTTGTACGTCATGCGCCTGGACACGCACGAACGACTCGCTCGCTACCCAAACCTGTTTTGTCTACTGTTTTGTTTACTGTATAGAGTGGTTTTGTCTGGTGTCGTTGTTTTGTATTTGCTGTCCAAAAGGCTTCCGTGAGGAGACGGTGGAATTGCCATGGAAACTATAATACCGTAGTTGTCCATAAAACACTGTGTCAATGTAAAAATGAGTCAAACGGAGAAGGAAGGTCGTAAAAGTGCCAGAGTTTTGCAGTTCAGGAATGCATTTACTCGGTGCCTACACTGATTGTTCAAGAGAGCGAGAGAGAGAGAGAGAGAGAGAGAGAGAGAGAGAGAGAGAGAGACTCTTGATCTTCCTCTGCTTTCCTCCCAAGCGTTTATCGTTCCGCTGTCTAAAACTCCCATTACCTTGGCAGTGATATCCTTTGATGTTTACACAAATATAGAAAAATGACGTTGTAGGATACTAAAATGTCCCGTCTCATGTTCTGTTTCCTTTGGCTCCCTTCTTCAGGTTTAATCTTACTTTCTCAGGACCAGGCATCAGTGCTCAGATATAAACGGGGCGCTGAATTTCGCTTTTAAAAAGACAAAAAGCATGAAGTATTTCATGAAGATAAATCTCGTGTGGGAGAAATAAGCGCCGGTATTAAAACACACCACCGACGATCTTCCTGAAGAGAACGAAGCATTAGCTTGTCCGCGTCGTAGCGGCTACGGATCAGGAACGCTTCGGTTTGAACCGACGTGGACTTTTAATTGTAGACGTCCTGAGGGTTTTTTAATGTATTTTTTTTTTCTTTTTTTTTTAAAGCTAGGATTTAAACGGAAGGCAGAAATCCACAGTGAATTAGAACGAACATGTCGAACTGTTTCTCCAGATGAATGTTTGGCGTTGTTGGAAGAAGCAGCATCAGATAAGCAATAGCTATAAATTGCCATAAATCTTATTTTAATTTAGACGTGTAGTTTTGAGGTTTCGACATGTTCATAAGCTCTGCTTCCCACGCTACATTATATTGTTATAATAGTTCAAAAGAACTTATTAGTAGATTACAAACACCTGTAAAAGGAGCTGAAAGAGGTTACAGAAATCAGGCATTTTAGCTGACTTTGGGTCTCTATTTAAAGTCCCCAGCTCAGCGACATTGTTTATTCAATCAGATATTTGGGACAATTTAGAAATCTGTAGAACCTGTAGAGCATTTTGTTTACAATGTTAAATCTAAGGTTTGTATTTATTTTAGTGAATCAAGAACCCGTGACCATGACTCGCTAATAACCGGACCCCTGCCTCCAAATGTAAAACTAACACTCTTATTAGTCTGCGTTTTATCTTTTGTTCAGCGGAACCTAAATAAAATACCACCTTTTTTTTTTTTTTTTTTTAGTGAAACGTGTTTAGTGTCTTTATCTGGCTGGCAGCTTCCAGGCCTGATCCGTCTTCTCCGAGGTGAAAGATACAGAACTGCTAAGTCGGAGTGTTGAGATAAACCCTTATTAAATGACCGCGGTCGCTGCCGTACTCCAGGCACAAGCGTTTTTTTTTTTTTACTCGACACCGAGTGTAATGGCTGCTCGCCTTTAACGACACAAATCGGCCATTGTCTCCAGTGGAGTGCCAGCGTGTAATTACATAAAAAGTGGGACTCGGCTTCGGTGAATGGAGTTCCATGGAATTCCATCAATAACCCAGTCTCCCCTCCCCGACCGCACTAAAAAGCCGTCGCTGATGTTTCTCTTGTTGTGGAAACAAAGCCGTACACAATGGAGTGTTGTTGCAACGTTGCGTGTTACTCCATGCATGCTACCATGTGATTTCAGTTGCAGCAGGAGGAGGAGGATGTGGACGAGGAGGAGGAGGGAACGAGCAAGGAAGCAAGCAGGCAGGCCAAGGCGAAGTTTTACTTTGCTAAGCAGCGTACAGTCGAACTGAAGTATAAACACAAATGAAAAACCAGTACACCAAAAAGAAAAAAGAAAAAGCATGTTCTCCTTTTGAGGAAAAAAAAAAGTTTACACTGACGAAGGGGATGGGAAAGCAGTGACCGGTTAACAAGGCTTGGCTGATATCCTGCCCGTAATAAATACTTAAAACCCTCCCGGGCTGATCGTGCGGCGCGATTTCTACATTATTAACGTAACGAGAGGTGAGGCGCTCCAGAAAGACGAGACAAAAAGACTTTCTGTAGCCTTTTCCTTTCATCACAGAGAGGCCCACACTGGGTGGGCACGCCTTACGAGATCAACCGAGAACTTCAAAAGGCGTCAGAGTCGGCGTCGGCCGACGAGGTCTCGTGAATCATAACTGTTCAGGATGAGCTCAAGCCAAGGGGAATCACTAGCAGCTTTCATTTGAAGCTTGCGTACTTACCGGGAGCGTGCAAGTTTCAACCCTGTCGCTTATTTACAGAGTTCATGCCATATAAAGTGTTACGTAGGACACTATGAATAGAATATAAAGATAAACGGAAACTCCGACACGGCACTCGAACCGGAGACTCCTTCCAACGAATGTCGCGTGAACATCTCTCTGAAAACTTCCCCTGGTCCACAAATAGTTTAAACTCATTAAATAAACATGTTTTTAAAATCTGTGTATAATTACCTAGCCGGTCTACTGCATAAGTGTTACTATAGAAACAGCACCGTATATAAAAAGGACGAGTTATCATGTCGGTGCTGTCGCGTAAACAAAATGACCCGGTACTACAGAGCTTTCCCGCAGCGAGAGCTTTGTAAATCCTCCGTCGGAGTGTGTAGCCACCTCGCTTACTGCGTACCGCTTGGAATACTTTTATTAGCCGTCTCCAGCTGAGCGTCGTTATTAATGGACGTTAGTTCATACCAGGCTTTATTGCTGGTGCAGCGTTTTAAACCCTCGCAGGCATTTCCCACCGCCTCACTGTCCCAGATAACTGGAGCGGCAGCATCGCCAGCATGTCCGCGTAGCTCTGCCATTGTGCGACGACGCTTTAACAGCCTCCAACATGGCGGCTCCACCTCGAGCCCAGACGATTTCTGTACAGGTTTTTATAACAAATCCAACAATACGTTTTTTCTAGCTTCTTTCTAGCTTAACAATTTTTTTAATGGTCTGAGCTTAACGTTCGCTCCTGGGCTTTCCCACGCTCATGGGGAAAAAAAAATTGTTTATTTATATTTATTCTTTAAAAGAGTTCTCACACATGCCTGCTAGCACGAGGCGTGATTAGCCAGATGAAAAGTTTGCTTCAGACATGCAATGGGAATCTTAACTTTTTTATTATTATTATTTATTTATTTTTCCCTCTCTCTCTCTCTCTCTCTCTCTCTCTCTCTCTCTCTCTCTCTCTCTCTCTCTCTTTGAGAAAGTCACATTGTTTTTTTTCTCCCCAGTACCCGATTTGGCTTTATTGTTTACGCTGCTTTCTCTATAAAGTTGACCACTTTGCTTGATCCGCCACCATGTACGCAGAACGGTCCCACGCTTTTTTTTTTCCTTTCTCTCTCCTATACAACATCTGGATGCCATTAATCCCAGAAGCCTGCTGTCTCGTGCTCTTTTCTCTCTTTTTTTCCTTTTTTTTAAAGGCTGGTATTGCCGTGTTCGCCTCCTAATCTTCTTTTAGAGGCCCAGATTGCATTCCTGTCAGGGTGTAGACATTAATTCTGAGATGAGAGTCATGATTCTTCTCAGGCCTGGTTTTCTGGAGAAGGAGGAAAAAAAAAACACGGAACAGGGATGTATAATAGCTTATCATAACCGAAACATTTCTCTACCCGTTCATCCTATCGCAAATCTCTATCCTCGCTGTTGGGTTTGCTAAATCTGAGGACGAAGAATTTTCTGCTGTTGCTGTGGGATCGCCGAATGTGAAAACGGAACCACGACGGTTAGCGAGTGCTACGTCACCTTCGAGATGAAGCCAGGGATGGGGCCAGAAAGAAAAAGGACTTGTTTAGAGATTTGTTTTAAGGTTTTATCCCGATGAAATAGCACATGATGGGTGAAAAGAAGCCGTCTCGGGAGTTCGTTCGGGCTTTTTACGATGCTTTCCCACTTCACTTCCGTTTACGCAGCTATAGGACGATCTCGATTAGCGAGCGGATTTCCAACGCCGAGCATTTAGCTTAGTTTCCCTCCAGGTCCGTTTACTCGGCCTCTCTATTTTAATGACTGTCGAGAGTACCTGGACTCATGGGGGAAGAAAGGCCTCATATCAAAAGTGCCTCTTAACCTTCTACTCAGTTTGGAGTCGTTCTGTAAAGAGCACACGTCTGAAAAATTCCCCCAAAAAACGGGTCGTTCTCATTCCAGGACGCCAGACACGTGCCGCTCTCCGAAGCCAAGTTTCAGGTGAAAAGCAGAAACTCTGAAAAACGCTGGCGGATTCTCGCCGGGTCACCTTGTAATGAGTCAGAGTCGTTACAGCAAAGTTTTTAAAATAGGTCACGCCTGCTGCGTTGTACACCAAGAAAGGCCTGTCAGGGAATTTATCCATAGATGAAAACCCCCCCAAAAAAAGAAAACAAAACAAAGTCTCTCACCTGGAAAATAAAGCGGATCGATAGCGAGCGTCAGCGCTAAAGGCTGACTTTAATCCGCACTTTGCCGGAGTCTTGTTCTCTGAACCTTGACAGCTCTCGTGTTGGATATGGATCTGTTATGGAGGGGAAGATAGAAGGGGGAGGAAATGTTTACGTATACCATCAGTCACAGGGTGTCAGGGTGTTTGTCTTCATGTGTGTTTGTTTTCTATTATTCTAGAACTTTCTAATGGCAGGAATTACAGTACAGGTAGAAATACCTTTTTGTTCTCTTTCATCCTTTCATATTTTTCACTTTTCATACATGTCCACTGCGATTATCTGAAGAACGTTTAAGCTCCGCCCACTCGGCACAATCGCTTCTCGACGAACGCCCTCGTAACTCGTGTTAATCGTGCTTTACATCTGTGGGGAGCTGAAAAGCATCTCCGAGCCTCTCAGATGGGAGACAACTGCAGAACCCTTAGTGGAAAAACCTTGACGAATAGAACAAAACAAAAGTTTTCAAAATAATTCAGCAGCACATTGACAAAGATTGTGTTTTTTTTTTTATTCCTAGTGATACCCAGTGCAATACCGGAGCTGATCTGAGAACAGATCTAAAGCTAACTTCTGGCTCGTTATAGACCACGATGTAGGATATAATTTTGGTTTCACCCCCCAAAAACAAACAAAAAAAAAACAACCCACGCTGCTCTGCGGTTTCATATCTGAGACGCTGAAAGATAAAAAAAAAAAAGCTTCTCTTGTGGTGTTTGCGGTGTGTACCATCACACCCTCGCACCCTGAACTCGTACCCTATCCTCCGTTCCCCACGTCGCCGATTTCGGTACGGTTGGAAGCGCTGGCTGTTATCAGTTGGGTCAAACTAAGCAAGTCTAAACGGGGGAGAGAATCCCACATCCCACGCACCTCAGTCAGGAAGCATTAAAAAAAAAAAGAAAGAAAGAAAGAGTGATATCCGAGAGCCGTAGGCGGCTCCGCACAGGAGACGGCGCATTCGACTTCGAATACGCAGCACAGACGGGCGTGGGCACGTGCCCCACTTTCTGCCCTCTGCCACACAAAAGCGTCACAGAGATAAAGATCATTGTGTCGGGGTAGACGTGCCCATGTCGTTCGGCTTATGTCATGCTACAATACGCGCTCGTCACGGCGAACAATCAACCGTCTGTCTGTCTGCATACCCACCTAATACCAGCATACTGGAAAACATGCTCTACGTTCACTTATTATTCTGAATCATAATTAATGAACCTGAAACGAATCGGATCTGGGGGTTAAGGCTAAAAACCCCCACACGTCTACCCAAGACCCCCCCTCCTCCTCCTCATCCTCTGAGCAGCAGTAAATCAGCTGGGGTTGTTTGTCAGATATAATGCGTCTTTTGTTCTCGCCTTCGTTCGTTTCAAGGTGAATTGTGTGGCTGTGTTTTATTTCCAACGTCCTGCGTGTTTTCCTACAGCACACTCAAAGCTTCGGGTTAGTTTTTATATATACGTATATATATATACGTATATATATATACATATATGTATGATGTATTTTTTGTTTGCTTTTTTAAGGTATTTGATTCACAAACTTTTTTTTCTCTTCCATACAAGTGAGTAACCAGCTTCACCACCATTTACTGATCATACAAAAAAAACCCACATCAACAACAAGAACGATAACCTGTGCTAATAAATCAGGTTTAAAATGCAAGCCATTTCGTTTTTTTCTCTCTCCCCCGACACCCCCCTTCTCCCTCCCTTGCTACCGTCAGCTCCTCTATAAGACGAGGAGTTTGGGCGCCGGCGCCTGCTGCACTCCTCCTCATCCTTCATGCGCTGTGTAATTTCTCTTAATTAGACATGGCATAGCTCACCGAGCATTCGAGGAATGCGGAGGCTGACGGGGGGGAGACGTTTAAAATGCCTGCGAAGACGCAAAGCTACGGTGGAACAAGGAAGGAAAAAAAACTCACGTCCGCCACGGAAAGTTTGTTCCTCGTAGGTTTTTCTGGGTTTTTTACAGCATGACGCCGATTGAGCTTCCAGCGGTTTGGGGTTTTCTCGCTGGCCTGCTTTGTGTCGGTACTGGAGTTCTGGGTTCTTGCGTGCTCACCAATAAGACATAAAGAATGAGGTGTTCCTCAGGGGCGTAATCGCCGTCCGGGGGAACTTTTATTTTTTTAAATGTAGTTCTCTGGTATAACTGGATATCTGGAATATACCAAGTTTCATTTTATCTTTGTTAATTGTTGAACGTCTGCAAAACAAGTGAGATTTACGTCAGATACGTAAACAGTTGCTCTCATATTGTCCCTCGTTTTTCTCCAGAAATCACCAAATCGCGGCGTCCGTCAGTCCATCAGTCCGATGGTGGCAAAAAAAGAAATAAATAGACTTGAAACTTGATTTCAAATGATTGTTCTAGGAGTTTTCCAGGGCGTGATGGCATTCAGGTGGTGTTTAGTGAATATTATCCAACACCTTCTGACCAATCAGAATCAAGGATTCAGCAGCACTGGGGTTTTATCTCACATAACAGTTAACAGGTTCGTCATTCCTGACTCGTTTAAAACGATTCCCCCGGATCTTTGTAACACGGATTTTGTAACAGAGATCATTTCACTCCATATTTTTCAGTCCTTTGTTCTAAATAATTAACCGACAAAATGAGGCTGTTGCACAAATTATAGCGATTATGTCGCTTTTGCTAGAAGGAGAGAAAACTCCCTACGTGTCTCGTTCCTCAGAAATACAGTAAGATCGAGTTAATGACAAAATGAATCTTCTCCGTCATTCTAATTCCTCTGGCCGAAAATAGTTCAGCAGTTAATCGGTGACGGATTAGCGCATGAGCGCATCGATCGGCGTGCGCGAGCCGCTTGGTTAGAACGCGCTCGCCGCATTCATCAGCGTGCACGGCTTTCAGTTTGCGGCGTAATGAAGCGTGCTTGATAATCGACTCCCAAATTCAGCCTAATGCGACACGCACGGCGTCACGAGAACGAATCGGTGGAGTGACGCCTTTCCTCTCGCTCATGCTGCTACATTGTGTTTTCGTCCCGCGCGTCCTGTTAATCGGCGTTAATCACAATACAGCTACGTACATCAGATACGTACGTCTGCTGTACAAGCGGGAATCGCTACACTTCCACCTTGTCGTCTGAATGCGGAGCTTTGAAATCCTCTCGCTCACACACACACACACACACACACACACACACTGCAGGGCCAGCTGGTGACCCGGCCTGTCGTGGTCTTCAGTGGTCAGTGTGAAATCGAGCTAATGCAAAGGCCCGTGGCTTCACGCCGACCCACCGGAGGACACGCCGTCTTTCTATCTCAGCATCACGTGCAGAGCTCCAAGTGCGCTAATGTTCAATTCTCGCTCTTTCTTTCTTTCTTTCTCTCTTTTCTTTTCTCTGGCCTGCGTGACCACACGGGGCTCGTCCCAAATCGAGTTCTGAGTACCCTCAAACCGCTGAGCATACAGTCAGGCGTAGTGTTTACCGTACAATTAAAAAAAAACGACAAAACAGAAACGATGCTTTTAGAATAATGACAAAAAATGTATCGAGTTCTTTTTTTTTTTTTTTTTGGTTTATTTCATTTATTTAATTCAAAAGTTGATTTGAAATGTTTTATTTGTATTAATTCCATTCCGATTCTTTTTTTTTCTTTCCATTTATTAATTTGATATTAAATCAACATTCCTTTTTTTTTAAAAATCATCTAAAACGATTAGAATTCCTTTGTGTCTGTGGAACGACCCCCCGGTGCACGTCGCTGATGTAACATCCTTGCAGTGAGCGAAACATGTTGAAGGTGTCCTTGCTAACACGGCGTTGTTTATTTCGGTGGAACGTGTCGCGCTATTTTTCCCCTCGTGTCCAGGTTTCTGTGCAATGTGTGCGTGAATGAAGTAGCCTCGGAGTCTGGGCTAATCGTAAACCTTTCCTGCTTCTTTCCTAAAGAATTTCTGATAAGCTCAAGTGACCACTGATGGACCTTCATGATAGTGGGCTTTGCCCTTGATTTCAGCTCTGCACACTGATGTTTGTGTGTTGTGTTTGTGTGTGTGTCTGGAGCAGCCTTATGTGTAGCTGTGGTTTGTTTATATATATAAATATATATGTGTGTGTGTGTGTGTGTGTGTGTGTGTGTGTGTGTGTGTGTGTGTGTGTGTGTGTGTGTGTGTAAAATCTTAGTGTGTATGCTATTTGTTGTTTCTAAAAGAGGTACTACTTTGATGTAGCACTCAGGGATGATGAGAATTAAGGGTGCCATTACCTTTGTTTGCAGATTAATACAAACACTCCTGCATATTCTAGTGCCAAAACTTTCACATTGTAGGTTCTTATAAAGCTCTAATATTACCCCAATGACTTTTTTTTTTTTTTTTCTCACCTCGTTTGCGCTGGAAGTGGAAACACACTTTCAGGTTGTGGTTTAGCAGGACCAGGACCGAGACCTGTGTAAAGGAGGACTTCTGTAACACACACGTTTTATTTCTAGCTGGGTTTAACCTTGAAGAGCTAGCATAGGCAATTTCTTCAGATTAGTGGAGGAAGAAAAGGAGAGAAGGATTGGATAATAGGGGCAGGGGTGAACAGACGGCGCGTGTTTGCTGTTCTACGCGGGACGGCTTTAAAGCGGCTTCCCATGCGAGACGGCCATGCTGCATATTAGCCTGCGTCGCTCTCTTTATTTCAAGCCTCAGAGCAAATATTAGTGTGTCTGTCCACACATGGCTGACAACAACAACACACACACGCGCGCACACACACACACACACACACAATCTAGCATGTGCTTTGGTCTACACTAACCAACAACACCTAAAGAAGAGACATTTATACGTACGTATCGATAAACGTATTTTATATTGGTAGAAGGATGTTTGAGATGGAGCTGCCAGGTCAGAGGTCAAGAGGAAGACCAAAGGGGAGATATATGGATGTGTTTAATGAGGACATGAAGGTCATCGGTGTGAAAGTAGAGGACGTCGAGGATCGACTTAGGTGGAACTGATGATTCCCTAACAGGAAAAGTAGAAGAAGAAGATCTAAGTTAATATTTCTCCTTAATAGTTCAAATCGCAAACCCAATTGCGTTAAATTTTATTTAACACTGTCGCTATTATTCTGTAACAAAATGACTGTGTTCAACATCGCGAGTCATGTAATTATCGCCATTACCGATCACAGCCTGACAAATCGTTCATCTAGCTACACTCGATAAAATTATACGATTAGTCGGAATTGTTTTTTGTTCCCGCACGTTGCGTAACGGTTTCTGTAGTAACAGCTTGCGCGGACGTGTTTTTCCACCATGGGAAAGTCTTCAGTCAACCCGTAATCGTGTTAGCATTGTGTTTCTGTGCCCACGTAGTCTGCAGGTACTTCCTCCGAAGATTATTCGCGTTTTACTCCGTTACCTTATTTAGTCAGAAGGCTAAGCTGGAAGTAGTCGTAGTCTAAAAAAAAAACGCTACGTGGTTTCAGTAAATCATGATTTAGCAGCTGACGCCGTGGTCCCATGGCAAATCTGGCTGATGGACGCAAAAAGACGCGAATGCAGGCAAAACCGTGTTGTGTACACAGCTGCTGGCGTGAGTCAGCGCTGACGAAGCGAAAAGCTCCAAACGTGTCGAGCTCCGTTTCACGCCCGCGTCAGCTCCAAATTTGGGGTTTCGTCTTCTTTCTCCCACTCGTGCAAGGACTGCGTTTGTTTGGTGTAATTTTCCCAATGATAGACTGCGAGAGTGAGAATGGCAGCGTGAGTAATAGAGGGGTTGGAAGGGAAGGAGAGAGACACAGAGACGGATAGAGAGAGGATTTACACGAACATCTCACAATCTCACTATTCCTCATCCTGAATAACACAGTCCAGGGGTGGAGTCTCGCTGTGGGTCTACCAACCTTCTCCTTCTGTGTGTGTGTGTGTGTGTGTGTGTGTGTGTGTGTGTGTGTGTGTGTGTGTGTGTGTGTGTGTGTGTGAGCACTCACTGGGTCAGTGAGGAGTCACTTCATTAAGTCTGCAATTTGAACAAAATTGTAGCTGTTTCCTTGGCTGTCCCTTGTGCTTTTTTTTTTCTCAGACATTTATTTTTTGTACATTTTGTTACTCAAGCTTTCACAGTTTCTCTGTCTCTCTTCTCTCTCTCTCTCTCTCTCTCTCTCTCTCTCTCTCTCTCTCTCTCTTTGTAGTCTCTCTCTCTGTAGACTTTCTCTCTATCTTTCTGTCTCTCTCTCTCTTTCTCTCTCTGTCTGTACTCTCTCTGTCTCTGTCTCTGTCTCTGTCTCTCTCTCTCTCTCTCTCTCTCTCTCTCTGTAGTCTTTCTCTCTCTCTGTCTCAATGTCTCTCTCTCTCTGTAGTCTTTCTCTCTCTCTTTCTCTCTCTCTCTTTCTGTCTCTGTCTCTTTCTCTCTCTCTCTCTCTCTCTCTCTCTCTCTCTCTCTCTCTCTCTCTCTCTCTCTCTCTCTCTCTGTCTCTCTCTCTGTCTCTATGTCTCTCTTTCTCTTTTTCTGTCTCTGTCTCTCTCTCTCTCTCTCTCTCTCTCTCTCTCTCTCTCTCTCTCTCTCTCTCTCTCTCTCTCCTGGCAGCTCAGAGGCTCTCACGGGAGAGGCCGTAATCTGTTCCATCAGCATTTACTACCGAGCAGAAATTAACGCAGACAAGTGCCGGCACTCGCAGCCAGCCAAACGCTTCTATTAGGAAAATTATAACGCTATTAACCGAGCCTGTTTGGCCTTTCATACTAAAACCCCTCCCCCTCCCCCCTCTCTCGCTCTCTCTGTTCCCACCGCCGCCACACACAGCGTGGGACGTCACGCTCCGCGCAAATATGCACACGTACACATCCGATAGCATCGGTACTCCACGGCTATTGGCTCGGAATTGACCAGAGGCTTATCGGTATCGGTTCTGTATCAAAGAGAGATTAGATTCACTGAGCTGCTTTCTGAAGGAGGTGGAACACAGTGTGCTTAGGGTAAAAGTAAACATGTTTTCCTATAAACCTGTAGCTCTTGTTTATTGTGATCTGCTATCGAACATATTTATACTTAAATATTACCAATACACCCTAAATACAGGTCGGCATTATCGAGCTCGCGCTCTCTACACCGTACGAGCCTGATATATAACATGTAACTTCATCATCATCTAAAAACAACCTACGATAACAACAACAATAAAAAGACTGGAACAATTTTACGCATCTGTGTTAACGTTTTATTTTCCATACCACGTGGAAGCCCCGCCCCTTTCAGGCGTTTCTTGCATTTTGAATATTTTGAGCAGTAAATTTTCTCAGGAACGTTAAACAAATACACAGCAAACTATTTACTCCTCAGTATATTTATTCATTCAATTCATTTTAACTCTTTTTTTGTTTTGTTTTTTGTATAGCGCTTTTAACAGTTCATATTGTCTCAAAGCAGCTTTACAAAGTATAGAAACAGAATAAAAATGTTGACGTTTTAGATTAAAATCTGTTCGAATGCGTTAAAGGACTTTATGCAAACTCCCCGCCGTCTCCTATCCAGTGAGAACATGTGGTTATGAATGATTAACCTACCTTCTGAAACCTGTTGGGGGTTGTTTGTGTGTGTGTGTGTGTTTGTTTGTTTGTTTCAAGTGAAACTACAAACCTGTTCTCCCCATAAAATTAGACAAGATGGAAATACCTTATTGTCAGGTTATGTTGCGTGGATACACACATCGGTTTTTCATAGTTTAGCTGTGTGTGTGTGTGTGTGTGTGTGTGTGTGTGTGTGTGTGTGTGTGTGTGTGTGTGTGTGTGTGTGAGCGAGCGCGCACGTCTTTCTTAAGTCATCGATGATCATCGACCGCGGTGATGATGATGAGGAGAATGAACAGAGTGTTAATCATCTCTTCACGCTCCCGTAGAGTCTCAGCTGGAGCAACCCAAAGAGTCTGGCGTGCTTAAATGAGGATCCGCGGGGCCCCCTGGTAATCAGGTTTTTAAGTGATTAGCCTATTAGTTTGCATAATAAACGTAACGCC
>NC_062539.1:15981294-15986294 GCF_022655615.1 Tachysurus fulvidraco
CCTGCACGCTCCAAGGCTCATTTTTCACCTCAGGTGCTGGTTTTAGGTTCCAGACAGCTAGTACAAGCCATGCATATTTCAGTGACGTGAACACCTTCGCCCGGAGGCACATACGTTCTCACACACACACACACACACACACACACACACACACACACACACACACACACACACACACGGGCGAACACGTGAGGCATGAGAGGATTTGTTAAGTAAGAGTGTGAGGTGTGTGTCAGAACACTACAGGCAATGTTAACAGCAGGACGAGCGTCTCGCCTGTCTGAGCCGATAAGTTCCCGTTTCACCTCCAACCCTCATCTGCCTTCTAGCCTTTAGTCTTTTTTTTTTTCCCTTTCTTTCTATCTTACTTCTATTCACATATTCAGTCACTTTATTTTTGCGAATAAAGTTCCCAGTGAGTTATTATCCTCCGACGGAGAAACGAACGCAGCGAACGGAGAACGAATGCGCCGACGTAACACGGTAACGTTCGGCGAGATCGTTAGCTAAACGAGTCGGTTTATCCAACGAACGCAAGCAAACAATCCGGGAAAAACGAATAACGACGCTGCTTGGTTAACGTTCCAGCTACCGGATTTGTCTGATCTAGCAAAATACGTCCGAGGCTCGTGTTTCTATCCACCATCGGGTTGTGATTACAGCATTAAGGTGCTTTAAGTCGTCACGAAACGCGGCTTCGCGCTAAACGGACACGTCCGAAAGGAGCGACGTCGTATTTTTTAATTTTTTTGTTGCAGCTATTAAGAAGGACGTAAAATTGTCAGTATTCAGTAAAGATGGTGGAACACGAGGAGGGTTTTGTTTAGAACCGAGTGGGTTCTAGCACCGAGATTACAGACTACAGGTGTTTACGCTGGTGCTCAGTGGAATTAGACTCAAAGTAAGTCTCAGAGGTGTTTGTAATGGCACTGTGACAGCCTGATCCTTTTAGAGAGGTGTGTGTGTGTGTGTGTGTGTGTGTGTGTGTGTGTGTGTGTGTGTGTTGTTCTATCAAAGACAGCGTTGGTAATTAGGGCCTGATCCGGGCTGGCAGTGTGCCTGCTCAGGCTGCCTGGCGTCTTCTCAGTTAATTATAGGCCTGTGTGTGTAAGTCCAACCACGCAGGCTTGTTTACCAGCCAGAAACACACACACACACACACACACACACACACACACACACACACACACACACAGAGCTGTAACAAGCCATTGATTTAAGAGGCGTTCCTGTACGTCCTCACTGGCGGAGGAATTTGGGAGGAGTGAAGAGAGGAGGAATTTGCCTCCTATTAGGTTGTGGAGTGGGAGGTGTGCGTGTGTGTGTGTGTGTGTGCGCGCGTGTGTTTGGGTAAAAGCAGGGAATAAGGTGGCGCTAGAGACTACTGCTGAGAAGCCTTCGGTAATTGTGACCTCATTGCCTGAAAATGCACACAGTCGATGTTAAGTGCTGTTTTAGTGTCTCTGGTTCCCCACACACACACACACACACACATACACACACACAAGCACAATGTTTTCAGTAAGCACTTCTTGTAGAACGAGAGATCGAAACCCAACAAAACTAAATCGTGTGTGTGTGTGTGTGTGTGTGTTCGTTCAGCTCAGGTTGCTCCTATTACTCTGTCCTGAATATTCTTCTCAAAATGGCTGAATAGTGAGATGTTCGGACTGATAGCTGCCTTTGTCCCACATGAAACCTTTCCTGTGTGTGTGTGTGTGTGTGTGTGTGTGTGTGTGTGTGTGTGTGTGTGTGTGTGTGTGTGTGTGTGTGTGTGGACTAATAGGCATGTTTTATGAACCGACTATAGGTGTGTGTGAGTGAGGTGAGTGAGTAGAGATGAAATGTGGACTGCTTTTAAAATGTGTGTCGATCTGAGCATATTAAGTGTATGCGCGTGCACACACACACACACGCACACACACACACACGCACACACGCAGGCTTCCATCCATCTCATCAGTGACAGTTGATATGATCAGGATGGCTATATGGGCTTAGCTTCACGCAGCTGGCTGTACTCGTCAGTCTCTCACACACACACACACACACACACACACACACACACACACACACACACGTCGGCTTTGTCGACGGGCAGAAATCGTTTCGGAAATTCTTTATAGTTCAATTCTTTAGTTGGAGATCATTTTATCATGTCATCGTTTCAGAAATACTCGCACCATGTACACAATGTGTAGCTAACAACACACTATTATAGCATTTAGTACAAAACTAACACAACACTAAACACCGCAGTCAATTATTTAAAGAAAACTGAATTTGTGTGATCGCTACAAAGAAAAAAAACAACAACCAAACGATCGTATCGCAATTCTCGAAGGAATTTCTTTAACACACACACAATAGAGTAGATGCCCTGGCACTGGAGACTCCTTCCTTTACAGAAACCTGTACCGTATCTACCCTTAACCCTATCTACCCCAAACCCTGCAGCGGGCAGGAAAATCCGGTCAGCGTCTTCGTCGCCTCGTGTTCGTTCACGTCGACGTACTTTTTAACACATGGACGAATTGTTTGTACGTTTCTTTCAGGCAGGAGCGGGTTAACCGCGCCGGCTCGTCTGTGGTGACAGTAATTCTCGCCCACGCTCAGTGAAGAAAAACATAATGTGTTTTTATTTGATGTGGTGTATCTCTTCATATCAGATAATAGACGGTTTAGCGCAGAGCATCTCCTTTATGAGCGGTGGCAGATGGTGATGAGAGACAGTACCTCCACAGACACTCCAGTTAGCGTTCAGTGTAATATTGGTACACACACACACACACACACACACACACACACACAAAGCAGCACGAGCAATCCTCACTCTTCATCAAAGAGCTCGCTGCGTTCGAGGCGCTGTGTAGAAGATCAGAGCGGTGCGCAACATCTGACCAAATTAGCGCACGGATCAGAGGAGAGATACATAATTCAATAAGCCGGGGACGAGCCGTGTGCGTCCTCATTAACGCGGCTACGCTCCGACTACTGTTCTTCTCCTGCACCGTTACAACCGAACTCGTCCTGTGCTCAGGCTGTTTCCGTTCTCATCCTGATCTGACAAGCTGCACAGGAGCGTCTCGGTTTAACACCAGAGTACGCAAATTCGACATAAATACACCACAAGAGAAGATCAGAAACCAAATAAACTCAGATCACAAGAAAACGGATGTTTTAATCTGGAACAGTTGTCGATCGCCGCGGCGTTTTGGGGGCTTTTTACACCTGCTATCCGATGGTAAAAAGACCAGGTCTAAATGCCCTCCGAAACGGTTTCGAGACGGATATAAACCCGATGGTACGAACCCCTTCAGGAGGTGGTCTGGGACGCGTTTCAGGTGAAACCGGACAGGTGTAAATGAATGTGGTTGTTCAAGCCACATACGTCAGCGCTATACTCCTCCGAAAAGGAAGTACGTCACTCGCAGGTGATCTTTCACCCAGGCGTCTCGTCGGGGCTTAAAACGTGCCGCTGCCGCCAGCGAAAACGCAGCAAACAGTAAACGCTGTTTTTTGTAGCATAAACGTCGTAACGAGTTTTTCCGTCTTCGTTTCTGAAAACCATCCACCAAAGCATGTTCCATTACAATTACCTCGGAAATGAGGTCAAATATATTAACGTTTTGGGCGGGAGTAGAAAGACCGGATCGATATCCTATTCGCCGAGACGCGTTTATGTGGCCTGATGTAAATGGAACAGTTTTAACAAATCAGATAGCTATCGAATCAGAGACAACACACGAAGTGACCGGGGGTAAAAAGGCCCTTGAACTCGCTGATGTGAAACGACTTCCTCGAAGCCCCGCCTACCTCTTTTACATAATCTCTGACATCTCCTTGGGTTTGAGGTCTTGTATATTAGACAAGTGTATTGTTAACATCAGTAATATTACCTACACACACACACACACACACACACACACACACACACAGTGGGCACTTCTTCCTGAAACGGTTGCTAACGGTTGTCTAGAATCTCTTTGTATGCTGCAGCCTTAAGATTTCCCTTTACTGGATCCTACTAAAGTGAAAACAAGTTCTGCGTTCTATTCAGTTCTTGTTTACGGACCGTCGTGAAGGCCGTGCCGGCGGAACAGTGCTTTTGTTTGTGTCTGGCTGAAGAAGTAAGCTCGATTAGACCTAATGAAAGCATTATGCAGCTGATGTCACTGTGTGGTCATGCGTTAGGCGTTCGTTTCACCGTATGCCTGGGAGATGTCTCAACTGCTGATGTCATTAAGACCTCAGAGTCATTTTCACACACATTGGTGGAACCATGGAATGCGGATGACGACAGCGTCACGCTCCGGTTCTTCTCACAAACCGAGGAGCAGTTCCCAGAGTCCGTGGATCTCTCGGGGTGCCACATTACAGGGTCTTTATATCACAATAACCTCCTCCCCCCCGGTGATGAAGCATGACTGCTCCTCAGGTCAGAGATGTACAGACTTGCCAGAGGACTTGTTTGGACTTGTATGTTTTTATTCTGAACGCTCCAAACAGCTCCTCGGTTGTTTGAAGATTGAGATGAGTCGATTAACGCCAACTCGGGTACAGCTCCCGCTTGGTCGAGTCGGACAGCCAAGTCGTCCACAACATGTGGATAAGATCAGCACCTCTGCCTTAGATCTCTAACGGTCACCCCTTCATCAAGAAGCATAACAGACGTTCAAGAAACCATGATGGGTTTCTGAATACGTTCCTGTCCTCCTACCCCAAAGGAACCATGTCCGTTATGGGATAGAACGATTGACACAAATTACAGTACATGATGTTTCATTTTTACGCCTGATTTACAAACCACGGACAGATTTTTGGACACTAGGAGGTTGGACGAGACTTGAGCCTCGGGTGAAGCCTTTACTGAAGCGCGGTTCTACGATTTATAGGCTGCTTTCGTGTCTCGTTCCCCACATCTCATATGTACCACGTTTTAAAACAAGGATCTAAATCTGAATCATATCTAGACTAAATGCTAGGACAATGTGACTCAC
>NC_062539.1:15991294-16006294 GCF_022655615.1 Tachysurus fulvidraco
ACGCTCTCCGTGGTGGAAGACGCACACTCGTAATGTCGAGTTCATCAGGCGAGTCTGTAAGAGTTTTATTTGTGCTTGGGGGTTTCTTTTACACTGAATTTCTCTAGCACTTTTTTATTGTGTATGTGACAAAATTTTGTACAACACACTATCAAACATAACAATACACCACACTACACAACACTACACTACACTATACAACACAACACTACACCACACTACTCTATACCACACTATACAACATAACACTACACTACACTATACAACATAACACTATACAACGCTACACTACACTACACTATACAACACTACACTACACTATACAACACTACACTACACTATATAACACTACACTATATAACACTACACTATACAACATAACACTATACAACGCTACACTACACTACACTATACAACATAACACTACACTATACAACACTACACTATATAACACAACACTACACTACACTATACAACACTACACTATACAATCCACTATACTACACTACACTACTCTATACCACTCTATACAACATAACACTACACAACACTACACTACTCTACACTATACAACACTACATTACACTATACAACATAACACTACACTACTCTACACTATACAACACTACACTACACTATACAACATAACACTACACTACTCTACACTATACAACACTACACCACACTATACAACATAACACTACACCACTGTACACTATACAACACTACACTACTCAATACAACATAACACTACACTACTCTACACTATACAACACTACACTACTCTATACAACATAACACTACACTACACTATACAACACTACACTACACTATACAACATAACACTACACTACACTATACAACATAACACTACACTACACTATACAACACTACACTACACTACACTATACAACATAACACTACACTACACTATACAACACTACACTACACTATACAACACTACACTACTCTATACAACATAACACTACACTACACTATACAACGCTACACTACACTACACTATACAACATAACACTACACCACACTATACAACATAACACTACACTACACTACACTATACAACACTACACCACACTATACAACATAACACTACACTATACAACACTACACTACTCTATACAACACTATACAACACTACACTACACTATACAACACAACACTACACTACACTATACAACACTACACTATACAACACTCCACCACACTACTCTATACCACTCTATACAACATAACACTACACTACACTATACAACACTACACTATACAACATAACACTACACTATACAACACTACACTACTCTATACAACACTACACTACACTACACTATACAACACTACACTACTCTATACAACACTACACTACACTATACAACACTACACTACTCTATACAACATAACACTACACTATACAACACTACACTACTCTATACAACATAACACTACACTATACAACACTACACTACACTATACAACACTACACTATACAACATAACACTACACTATACAACACTACACTACTCTATACAACACTACACTACACTACACTATACAACACTACACTACTCTATACAACACTACACTACTCTATACAACACTACACTACACTATACAACACTACACTACACTATACAACACTACACTACACTATACAACACTACACTATACAACACTACACTACACTATACAACACTACACTACACTATACAACACTATACAACACTACACTATACAACACTACACTACACTATACAACACTACACTACACTAACAACACTACACTACACTATACCACACTACACAACACTATACAACACTATACAACACTACACTATACAACACTACACTATACCACACTACACAACACTATACAACACTATACAACACTACACTATACAACACTACACTACACTATACAACACTACACTACACTAACAACACTACACTACACTATACCACACTACACAACACTAACCATTTGTGTAGCCTGAACAGTTCAGCGACGCCATTTTGTCCATCGTCATGGTGCCAGTACTTTCACGCACTGTGCACCAAAACATGTCACACCCATGATTTTTCAGGAAGCACAACAACACAAACAATCCCTGTGTGTTACAACACTAACACTTTGTGTGTTTGCTCGGTGTCTCCGGCGCTCGTCGCAGATCGCTCACCAAACAATATTTCCTCTATAATTTCTCTCTCCATTTTATTTTTTTTTTGTCTGTGTGAAGTAAGTGGGTGTAGATCTCACCAGGTGAAAGACGGTGGAGTGTGTGTGCGTCTGTACGACACAAAACGACAGATTAAACTTGTGTAGTGACGACTGAGCATTGTGTAGTTGTGTATCGCGCCATGCCATATGTCCAGGATAAAGCACAATGTTACATAAACGCAGTATTACAGCTGGTTACGTTTAATTAAACACAGGAGCTGAAATCGAAATCATGATTAAAATACTTTCAGTTGTGTAATACCGTGTGTGTGTGTGTGTGTGTGTGTGTGTGTGTGTGTGTGTGTGTGTGTGTTCAGGATTGAATAGGAAAAGCAGCCTGTAGACGTCTGGCACAAAAGCAAAGCTCTTAAGTCTCATCCTGTGTTTTGTGCATCCAGGCTGCCTGAGGGCTGACTGCCTCTATCTATCTCTCAAACACACACACACACACACACACACACACACACACACACACACACACACACCTGTCTGCTATGTGTTTTAGCTCATTGTAACTGTGCTACCTCGTGTCTTTCATCAGTTTCTCTCGCTCTCTTTCACTTTGTCTCCCCGCGCTTAAACGTCTGTCTTTCTCCAAATGCCTCATCAAACACTCGTCACACCTCCTGGCGCCTTCTCAGGAAATGATTTTCCTCTGTGTGTGTGCGTGTGTGTGTGTGTGTGTGTGTGCGTGGTACACGGTTTGATCCGGTGTATTTCCTCGCTTTAGCTTTTTTACCGCAGTCGCCTTTCGAGCTTCGTTATCCCTTTTCACTGAGGGGTGTGAAATCGCAAACATACCTTGAGCTTTAGCTTTTAAGAAAAAAAGGTGCCAGGAGGTAGAGGTGTGTGTGTGTGTGTGTGAGAGAGAGAGAGGAGAGAGAGAGAGAGAGAGAGAAAGAATAAAACCTGCAGCTTCTTTTCAATCTATATAAATCTATATCTTGGATTGCATCAGATTATATGTATATAATTATATCGTGATCTATATCTACCCAGTAAATATAGAAAGTCTACACACCCCTGTGTTCATGACAGAACCTTTTCCACTTTTAATGTGATTTAGCGATCAAGGAAACGCAAGTGAAAAACAAACAAATAATAATAAAATAAATAAATAAATAAACGGTCCAATAAGCCGGTTACACAAGTGTGTAGAATTTTTATAATGGAGCGTGTAAGATCTAATCAGAAATAACAGAAGGAACCGATCGTATTCTTTCTCTCGTTCAGAAGTAATGAACGTCCTGCGATGTAATCGATAAAAATGTTTCCGATCCAAACCCCAAATCGGCTCTAAAAGGTTTCCGTAGAACGGCTGAAGGATCACAAAGAGCTTTTACAGCCTGTCCGTGATCTCGCCGCAGAAGGGTGACGACCTGCAGAGGGGTACAAAAGACTTTACAGAGCATTAGACGTACCGTGGGACACCACGAAGGCCGTCAACAACAAGAGGAGAGAAAACGGTGCACCGCAGTGACGTTAGCGAGAACAGGACGTCCCTCCGAAACGGACAAAAGACAAAAACGAAATCCGAACAAAACGCGAGACGGACGGCGGCGTCAAAGGAGCCGCAGGGATTTCTGTCAGGTGATGCTCACTTCCTGTTCTGCACATGTCTGGACTGTAGGGTAGTGAAAACCTCCTAAATCTTCTCTTACACTTTTACAGAGATGTCTCGTGGGCTGATGAGACCAAGCTAGAAGGTTTTTGGCATGATGTTAAAATATATTTGGGGCAATAAAGTAAAACCAACTAAAGCAGCTGCTTATGTAAAGAGCCACAGTGAAGCGCGGCGGTGGCAGCATCGTACTCAGGAGCTGCTTCTCTTCAGCTGGGACTGGGGCGCTAGTCAGGATGGACGGAATCGCTGCCAATTCTATCATCTACTTCAGAAGATGATGATGATCGTTTTGGAGAGAGCGCTGAAAGACCGGAAATGACCTGAAAGATCTCCTCACAGTTCTATAGATCTGGAGCGTTTGGTTTTGCTAGCGGCAGATTTCCGGTCAAACTTAGCGAGACTATGATATCGCGCGATGGCGAGAGGTCACTTGAAATACGCCGGCTGCAGTATGCGGTATTTTCGCTGATATAATATCGATTCTTCGTGTAATATTGTAAATAATTATCGGAGTAAAAGCGAAGTGTCCCTGGGATGCAGATTTGCCCAAGGAAAATATGTCAGAGACGCAGGAAACTGCCCTTATATATATATATATATAACCAGGAAATATAATTTATTTATTTAGATATTGCACAAGTGTGTGTGTGTGTGTGTGTGTGTGTGTGTGTGTGTTTGTGTTTATTTATTTATTTTATGGCCGTATTCCAATAGTGTGGCTGGTTTAATAGACTGTTAATACGTATTTATGAAGCGAGCTTCTTTAGTGGAATTACCCTCTGCCTGATTAAATGAATTCAGAGACTAAAGGCACTCGAGTCGCTTTGCGTCCTTAATAGTGCTGGATCAACTCCAAGAAAGTGTGTGTGTGTGTGTGTGTGTTGTCCAGTTTGCCCTGCCAGCAGTTTTCGAAGCTTTGCTGTGCTCTATAAATAGGCGTGGAGTCGCGGGCTGCCAGGCAGACCTGCTCGTCAGGCCTAATTACAGCTGAGCACTCCTTTCCTCGCTCCCTCCCTCCTTTATTCACTCCTTTATTCCCTACTTTAAATCCCTTGCTGGAGTCGTGGTCTAGCTCGCTGCCATTTTTTATTTCAGTCTGTGTGTGCATCTTTGTGTGTGTGTGTGTGTGTGTAAGCAGATTGCCGTTAATGCAGCATGATTTTTAAGCGCGGCTTAAAGCACCAGCACACGGAGAGACGGGCAACTAAAACGTATTTCATATCACTTTGAAGAGAAAAAAACAAAAGTCTGTTTATTAAGACAAAATAAAAAAGAAATCCTCGCGATGACTGATTTGATCACAGTTTCTTCGCAAGCGTCGCGGCGGCTTACGTTAGCCCAAATTCTCACCGTCGTCGAACGTCGATTCGGTTAATTTCACATAAATGTGTCTAGAAGAACGAATCCCACAGCGATGGAGTAGTGATTCAAGTCCCAGCACTGCTGAGCTGTTCTATTGGGCCCCTGAGCAAGGCCCTTAATAAACCCTCTCTGCTCCTGGTACGGAGCTTCAACACACCGCCGCGTTTTCATTCCCGATTCGATATCGGACAGAAAAAGCTCTTAATCTGTTACTGAATTTCTTAACCTGCGATCAACACGTGAAGGCTTTCGCCGTCTAAAGCCGTTAATTACAGTAGAAAAGGAACATCTCGGATTCTGGTGCCTCAAATTACAGGTTTAAACTGTTATAATAACTATAATCACTATTATTTCTACACTGTCTTTGGTCTCTTTTGTAATTCTAATCAGTTTGTGTCGATTAAAGGTTTTATTTTTACTCCTAACGATCAGAGGGCTGCGGCTTTAATCACCGATATCGTTTGTTTACAGCTAACTAACCGAAGCTAACCGAAGGGATTTAAACCCATTTTTGGTCCAGTTTTATTCGTCAGCAGACACACGGACACAAAGACCTCCGTGAAGCGAAGCTGTTAAAGCGGGATCGTTAACGGCGGCGTGTTCCTTAGACGTCGGACGTCGACGGTTTGGCATGTTTCGAGTCTTCGGCGCCGCCGGAACTTCCACAGGATTTAATAAAACAGCTGCTGAGGAGAAAGTTAGTTAAAGTGCAGATAGTTAAAGCCTAGAAACTGTAATAAATAAATAAATAAATAAACAAACAAACAAACATAAATAAATAAATAAAGTAAGGAGAAAAGCAAACAATGAAGAAAAAAAGCTAAAGAAACGTCCACGTGCAGGTCGCATTTAATACTCATGGGTTTTAAATCCTTTTTTTGAAAGTCGGTGCTGTTTTTATTTATTTTATTTTTTCTTTTCTTTATTTTTTTTTTTATTTGCTGAAGTTTACAAACGTTTTCAGCTCTTTATTAAACTGCAAAGTAATTGGTTTACTGCATTATCTACAGCCAACACACACACACACACACACACACACACACATTCTCTCTAACAAACACACCAAACACACACACTAACACACACACACTCTCTAACAAACACACATTCTCTAACACACACACACACACACACACGTACGTGCACACACACTCTAACACACACACACACACACTCTTTAACACACACACACACACACACACACACTCTTTAACACACACACACTCACACGTGCACACACACACACACACACACACACACACACACACACACACACTCTTTAACACACACACACTCACACGTGCACACACACACACACACACACACACACACACACACACACACACACACACACACACACACACACACACACACACACACACAGAGTTTCAGAGCCACTATCACAGCCACAACAGTGTAGAGGAAAGTTTCCTGCTGTTCGCTCCTCGCTCACTGACAGGTTTCAGCTTGTGGCTGGTTTTGCGTTTTAGGAAACGTGAAATGTGCTGAACAAACTGTCCTCATGTCCTGAGAGACGCTCAAACCTTCTGTAGGACGTTATTAAACTGTAAAATCACCTGCACATGAAGTCTGCTGAACTAGTTTTACTCTTCAGTTTCATTTTATGTTAAATTGGTTGTATTCATTTATTTTATATTTGGTGGTTATGTATTTATTTACATATTTATACTATTTAATTTAGTCGATTTTTCATTTTTTGAAAAGTTTCTGTTTATTTGTTTGTTTGTTTTACTTCTGAACTTTCATACAGAACACATTGTCTGATTTTTTAAAAAATTGTTATTTATTTATTTTATTTTTGTACTTTCCTACAGAACACATGGTTTGAGGTTTTTATTTATTGATTTATTGCTTGATTGATTTTTACAAATTATGGTTTGTTTTGTTTGTTTAATTTTGAACACATTAGGTCTCAGTTGACTTTGGTGCTCTGAGCCTTAAATATAATCATTGTGGCTGTAACACGATGTAAAAACAAACACCCCCTTGTGCTGTGCTTCGCTATCCCTGGTTATAAAACATAAATAAATAAATAAATAAACACGGTGTGTGTTTGTAGGTAAATGATCAACACCCAGATATGCGACCCATCACCCTTCTGAGCTCCTGTTTACACCCTAAATAACCCCAAAACCCTTCTGAGCTCCTGTTAACACCCTAAATAACCCCAAACCCTTCTGAGCTCCTGTTAACACCCTAAATAACCCCAAAACCCTTCTGAGCTCCTGTTAACACCCTAAATAACCCCAAAATCCATCCGAGCTCCTGTTAACACCCTAAATAACCCCAACACCCATCCGAGCTCCTGTTAACACCCTAAATAACCCCAACACCCTTCTGAGCTCCTGTTAACACCCTAAATAACCCCAACACCCATCCGAGCTCCTGTTAACACCCTAAATAACCCCAACACCCACCTGAGCTCCTGTTAACACCCTAAATAACCCCAAAACCCTTCTGAGCTCCTGTTAACACCCTAAATAACCCCAACACCCATCTGAACTTCTGTTAACACCCTAAATAACCCCGACACCCATCCGAGCTCCTGTTAACACCCTAAATAACCCCAACACCCACCTGAGCTCCTGTTAACACCCTAAATAACCCCAACACCCACCTGAGCTCCTGTTAACACCCTAAATAACCCCAACACCCATCTGAACTCCTGTTAACACCCTAAATAACCCCAACACCCATCTCATGTTCGCTTTGGTTCTGAGGATAATGAGACAACAAGCCATCGGTGTTACTGAGAAACAGTGAAACACAACATCTGGCTTCATGGTGGAAACTCTTCTGTATACATTCCTTTATATTTCATTTTTTTCTTCTTCTTTCTTCTTTTTCTTCTTCTTTTCGTCTTCTTTTTTCTTCTTTTATCTTCTTCTTTTCTTCTTCTTTTTTCTTCTTTTATCTTCTTTTTTCTTTTTCTTTTTCCTCTTCTTCTTCTTTTTCTTCTTTTCTTTTATCTTCTTCTTCTTTTCCTTCTCCTTTTCCCCCTCTTCCTCCCAGTTTAGCTGTTACTACAGAAAAGCTAATATTAGACAAACGTCCGAAGTGTTGAACTAAACTGACACCTTGTGTTCGATCAGGACGAAGAATTCTGTACAATTGCGCTGATTTATTGTCCAAACTGAGAAGCACACGACTGACTGAACTGTAAAAGTGTTACTAAAACTACAAAAAGGGTTCTAAAGATAACGTCAGCACGAAGCTACCGTCTGCGCTTGGCCTTGTGTTTGCGTGTGTAAAGCGGTAACTCTGCAGAACCCCCGCGATCGCACCGTGGAGCCGAAATAACACACAAACAGCTTCTCTGCAGAGCTTTGTGCTTCTGGAACTACGGCTTTCCCCGTGCAGCAGGCTGCGTGTGTGTGTGTGTGTGTGTGTGTGTGTGTGTGTGTTGGCAAGGATCGGAGTGTTATATGTAAACCAGCTGCTGACAGAGGTTTCCTGTGGGTCACCAGGACCTCTGAGCAGCGCTTACATAAACGTTATCCAGGCAGGAGCCAACACACACACACACACACACACGCACGCACACACACACTGGCTACCCAATCAGATCCTCTGACTTGTTCCTGTCCCTGGGGGGATTCTGTAGGGGGTTGGGGGTGGGTTTGGGGTGGGTTTGGGGTGAACGCCGCTCCTCATTTAGCTGTGTAGATCGCCGCCGAGTGTTCATGTGATGACAGAAAGCTTGAACCAGCTGCACCGTCTGGGGCTAAGCGACCTTTCACCTTCAAGCTCCGTCCTGGGCGACCCCGTCTGACCCCGGCAACATGACACTGGTGTCGATGCAAATGAGTAGACGTGTCAGTCGGGCTCGTAGGATACAACTAATAATAAAATTGTTGCTGTATTCTCATATTAAATTGTTAAAGAAATAATATATTAATAAAATGGATTATTTATCTAATATTTAATTTAATTGTGAAATAAATAAATAAATAACCCACGTTTAACTTCGGTGATGCAACAAAACTTTTAGATTTATTAACAATTCTTCTTCTTCTTCTTCTTCTTCTTCTTCTTATTATTATTATTATTATTATTATCATTTTTCCTAATTTGATGCAGGTTATTATATTCTAATGATTTATTTATTTATTTAAAAAAATATATATTAATTGTGATTGGCATGCTGAGAAGTCTCTCACTCTCTGTCTCTCTCTCTCTCTCTCTCTGTCTCTTTCTCTGTCTGTCTCTGTCTCTCTTACTCTCTCTCTGTCTCTCTCTCTGTCTCTCTCTCTCACTCACTTTAACTCTCTCTCTTATTAGTTGAACATTTTGCTAAATAAATACTGGACTTGAGTGTGTGTGTTTGTGCACACGTGTGTGTGTGTGTGTGTGTTTGTGTGCGTCCACATATCCACAGGACTGTGTGTGTGTGTGTGTGTGTGTGAGCGAGAGTGAGATACTGAGGACACGTTAAATTCCACCATGCTTTTTAATGTGTGACGTAAGAGAAGTTGATCGCAGTCACTGATGTAAGGATGTTGTGTGGATTGACCTCTGACCTTTTGTCCTGTCTTTGTCTTTCAGGATCTGCGCAAGCAGGTAGCTCCGCTGCTGAAGAGTTTTCAGGCCGAGGTAAGTGTGTGTGAGCGTGCGTGCGTGTGTGAGCGTGCTTGTGAGCGTGTGTGTGTGTGTGAGCGTGCGTGTGTGTGTGTGTGTGTGTGTGTGTGTGTGTGTGTGTGTGTGTGTGTGTGTGTGCGCGTGCGTGTGAGCGTCACACTCCACCTGTACGTTACGGTGACACACTGCAGTGTATCAGCTCCATCCATATAAATAAACCTCACCATTTAGATATAATAATGCGCCGTCCTTTACTTCTTCACTCTCTCTCTCTCTCTCTCTCTCTCTCTCTCTCTCTCTCTCTCTCTCTCTCTCTCTCTCTCTCTCTCTCTCGCTTTTCTCCCCCCTACCGTCGGCCCCCTCTTTCCTTCCTCTTGTCTTTTTCTTCCTGTCAGTGAGTACAGCGTGACCTGAACTGGCACAGGGAGAGAGGGAGAGGGAGGAGTAGACGCTTTCTGTCTCACACTCTCTCTTGTCCTTTTCATGATGCTTTGGGCCCGGAGGCCATGTTTAAATTGGTATAAAAAGGACAACATTCTCTGCTTAACCTTAAAGAGCGAGAGACACTGAGAGAAGGAGGGAGGGAGGGAGAGATGGAGAGATACAGACACGGGCAAAGGGGGAATTGAAACGGTAATGAGAGGGACAAATACAGACAGAAGGACAAAGAACAAGACCTGGAAATACAGAGAGACCTAGAGAGAGCGAGACGGCAGACGCGGGGACTGAGAGCGAGACGGCAGACGCGAGGACTGAGAGCGAGACGGCTGAGGCGGGGACTGAGAGCGAGACAGCAGACGCGGGGACTGGGAGCGAGACGGCTGAGGCGGAGACTGAGAGCGAGACGGCTGAGGCGGGGACTGAGAGCGAGACGGCAGACGCGGGGACTGAGAGCGAGACGGCTGAGGCGGAGACTAGGAGCGAGACGGCAGACGCGGGGACTGAGAGCGAGACGGCTGAGGCGGAGACTGGGAGCGAGACGGCTGAGGCGGGGACTGAGAGCGAGACGGCAGACGCGGGGACTGAGAGCGAGATGGCTGAGGCGGGGACTGGGAGCGAGACGTCAGACGCGGGGACTGGGAGCGAGACTGTCCCTTGTGTTCTGCACATGTCTGGACTGTAGGGTAGTGAAAACCTCCTAAATCTTCTCTTACACTTTTACAGAGATGTCTCGTGGGCTGATGAGACCAAGCTAGAAGGTTTTTGGCATGATGTTAAAATATATTTGGGGCAATAAAGTAAAACCAACTAAAGCAGCTGCTTATGTAAAGAGCCACAGTGAAGCGTGGCGGTGGCAGCATCGTACTCAGGAGCAGCTTCTCTTCAGCTGGGACTGGGGCGCTAGTCTCTCTCTCTCTCTCTCTCTCTCTCTCTCTCTCTCTGTGTCTCTCTGTCTCTGTCTCTCTCTCTGTCTGTCTCTCTCTGTCTCTCTTTCTCTCTTTCTCTGTGCCTCTCTCTCTCTCTCTCTTTCTCTGTGCCTCTCTCTCTGTGTCTCTCTGTGTCTCTCTCTCCCCCTCCCTCTCTCCCTCCCCTCCCTCCACTATTCAGCGAAGCTGCCGTTCTTCATCGGTCTATTTAAAAAGCAGCGCTTTTCCTGCTCCTATTCTCCGACCTTCTAAAAGGAGACGTTCCCCTTTCTGCAGTTTATCCCCATTTCTGCAGCTTTTCATCAGGTCGGCCTTTCGGCAACAGGAGAGAGTGATTTAGTGAAGGAGAAAACGCCTCTCGTCCTCTTCTTGTCCTCTCTTCCTGATCTACATCGATGACCCTAAACAATGCAGCGTGACAGCGATGCCTACAACCATCCCATAATACTCCACTCATGCACTTATTCTTGTGTGTGTGTGTGTGTGTGTGAATGCGAGCGAGTGTGTGTGTGTGTGAATGCGAGCGAGTGAGTGAGTGTGTGTGTGTGTGTGTGTGTGTGAATGCGAGCGAGTGTGTGTGTGTGTGTGTGTGTGTGTGTGTGTGTGTGTGTGTGTGTGTGTGTGAATGCGTGTGTGTGTGTGTGTGTGTGTGTGTGTGTGTGTGAATGCGAGCGAGTGTGTGTGTGTGTGTGTGTGTGTGTGTGACTGCGAGCGAGTGTGTGTGTGTGTGTGTGTGTGTGTGTGTGTGTGTGTGTGTGAATGCGAGCGAGCGAGTGTGTGTGTGTGTCTGTGTGTGTGTGTGTGTGTGTGTGAATGCGAGCGAGTGTGTGTGTGTGTGTGTGTGTGTGTGTGTGTGTGAATGCGAGCGAGCGAGTGTGTGAGTGCGTGAGCGAGTAATATAACAGGCCCAGGTCTATTTCAGAGACGCTCCACGACATTAAAGCGACTATAACTGGATAAAAGGTTCTGACATTAATTCTTGTGTATTAGAGGAATAACAACACGTGGAGTCGCACCACAGGACCACCGCGTCCGAGGGTCCGACATTTTATTCTTTACATAAACATTTTTTTTTTTTAATTGTTTTAAAAATAAAAAAAAGAATTCAGACGCCTAGACCATGTTTCCATCTATCTGCTCTATCTCTCCTTATAGCTTTCTTGTCCTCTGTTTGCTCTGCAGCACACACACACACACACACACACACACACACACACACACACTCAACCGCCGCAGCCTTTCTCTCGCCATGAATAAAAGAACAATCCTCTTGTCCTCCTCACTTTGCCATTCTTCTCCCCCTCTTTATCTTTTCATTTCATTAATAGCGAGACAACAGACGAGTTAACGGAGGACTTAAATTTGGCCTTTCGCTTGTACGCTATTTTATTCTTTTCTTCTTCTTCTTTTTTTTTTCTCTCTCTCTCCCCTGAATGATGGATGAGGGGTTGAATTTTTCATGCAGGGTCGAATTGAGATTCAGCCAGACCCCGGCAGCGTGCGTTCCACATGAGCGAGTGTGACTCGGCCACGCTGGAGTGGAGATGTCGTCCCTGTGGCTGTGTGCGAGAGTCAAATCTGTGCTCTGATGGTGCGAGCGTGTACGAGGCAGCCGAGAAAGCTTAGCAGCTCATCTGTAGTTTAAGGAGGGAAAGTTAATGTGGACTGTGTGAGATCTGCAGCTCGCATGATGGCACTTGATCTTGAATCTGTTTTTTTTTTGTTTGGTTTTTTTTCCTATCCTCAAATTTTTTTTTTCTTATTCTAAAAAAACTTCCTTTTTCCCCCTATCCTCAAATTTTTTTTCTATTACATTTTTCCCCCTATCCTCAATTTTTTTCCTATCCTCAATTTTTTTTTCTATTACATTTTCCCCCTATCCTTAATTTTTTTTCCTATCCTCAAATTTTTTTTCCTATCCTCAAAAATGTTTTTATTATCCTAAAAAATTTTGGGAGGGGGGGGGGAATCAAAAGTTCCGAATATCAAAAAACGTGCTCGATTTTCCATGTTTTCTTCCTTTAGTCATTTAAGACCAAAAGTTTCCACTTTTTATTCCTTTATATCTCCTGTGGCACAGTAACGCTGTTTCGCGGGAAGAAACGTAACACATCTATAAAACCGCACTCACTTAATAATGCTTGAAAAACTGGGAAAGTACCAAAAGTACCAAAGCTACATTATAGGTTTTTGTAGTTTTTGTAAAACAGGAGCTTGTTGTCCATCGTGTAATAGTAACTATAAAGTATAGTAGCTTCATGTTCTTCTTATTTTCTATTTATTTTTAAGTATTATACCGAGATACGCGGAACATCCTCCGTACAGTGATGCAGTGATACTGATGGGAACGATGAAGCGCTAAAGCGCCTTGCCGCCGTGTTACGGACGTCTGAGGTGTTCGTGCCGCGGCTTTCCTTTCAGAGTCACATCAGTACATCACTGTGGTGCTCCTCGGTTAGCTCGAAGCTACGGTACACTTAAAGATGGAGCAACAGTGCCGGAGTGTTTATTACTCGAGTCATGAAGACGTGGTAGTTAAGATCTGCTAACGGACCCCAGCTGCCTGAGTTAGTTACTGTTACTGTACTTTACTGCGCTGAAGATCATGTCATGGCTAATGTTCACTAAATGGCTCCAGATTTGTAAGGTGATGAAAGATAATGACACAGTCGACATATAACTCTCCATATAGTGTGTATCTGTGTGTGAGTGTGTATCTGTGTGTGAGTGTGTATGCAAGAGAGTGCGTCTGTGTATATGTGTGTGTATGCATTTGTGTGCATAGTGAGTGTTTGGGTGTATCTGTGTGTGAGAGACTGAGAGTGAGTATCTGTGTGTGTGTGTGTGTGTGTGTGTGTGTGTGTGTGTGTGTGTGTGTGTGTGTGTGTGACAGAGAGTGTATGTGTGTGTGAGACAGAGAAAGTATGTGTGTATGTGTGTGTGACAGTAAGAGTGTAGGTGTGTTTGTGACAGAGTGTAAGTGTGTGTGTGTGTGACAGTAAGAGTGTAGGTGCGTTTGTGACAGTGTACGTGTGTGTGTACGTGTGTGTGTGTGTGAGACAGAGAAAGTATGTGTGTATGTGTGTGTGACAGTAAGAGTGTAGGTGTGTTTGTGACAGAGTGTAAGTGTGTGTGTGTGTGACAGTAAGAGTGTAGGTGTGTGTGTGACAGTGTACGTGTGTGTGTACGTGTGTGTGTGTGTGTGACAGTAAGAGTGTAGGTGTGTGTGTGTGTGAGACAGAGAGTGTACGTGTGTGTGTGAGACAGTAAGAGTGTACGTGTGTGTGTGTGTTTGTGTGTGTGAGACAGAGAGAGTGTGTGTGTGTGTGTGTGTGTGTGTGTGTGTGACAGTAAGAGTGTACGTGTGTGTGACAGTAAGAGTGTGTGTGTGTGTGTGTGTGTGTGTGTGTGAGAGAGACAGAGAGTGTACATGTGTGTGTGGCAGATTGTGTGTCTGTGTTCGAGCATGATCTTGTGTGTGTGTGTGTGTGTGACAATATGTGTGTGTTGACTCTAATAACAAGAGTGTGTGAGACTCTCATACCCCCCCCCCCCCCCCACACACACACACACACTAATATTAAGATGGTCACCATTTCGTTTCACTGAATGTCTTTTTATCCGTGTTTTCATCACAAGACGACGTCATGACACGACGGGGAAAAGAAACAGGCTCGGATGCGAGCGTTCTCATTCAGGTCACATGACCAGAGTAGCTCAGGAGTACACGAGAGCCGGAAAACTCCAGTGAAACCCTGTTCCTCTCATCTCAGCTCACACACACACACACACACACACACACACACACACACACA
>NC_062539.1:16016294-16033794 GCF_022655615.1 Tachysurus fulvidraco
CACCACATCATCATCGTTGTCGTCTCATCATCACCACCACACCATCACCATCATCACACCATCACCACATCATCATCACATCATCGTTGTCTCATCATCACCAATACACCACCATCATCATAATCATCACATCATCACCACCACACCATCATCACACCATCACCATCATCATAATCATCACATCACCACCACACCATCATCATAATCATCACATCATCACCACCACACCATCACCACACCATCATCACACCATCACCACACCATCACCATCATCATAATCATCACATCATCACCATCACCACACCATCACCATCATCACACCATCACCATCATCATAATCATCACATCGTCACCACACCATCACCACATCATCATCATCGTCGTCTCATCACCACCACACCATCATCACATCATCATCATCATCATCATCATCATCATAATTATCTCATCATCACCACCACACCATCATCATACCATCACCATCATCATAATCACATCATCACCATCACATCATCATCACATCATCACCACCACACCATCACATCGCCATCATCATCACATTTCAATCATCACCACATCTCCATCATCTCATCATCATCATCATCATCATCATCATCATCATCATCATCATCATCATAATTATCTCATCATCACCACCACACCATCATCTTACCATCATCATAATCACATCATCACCATCACCACGCCATCATCACATCTCCATCATCACATCATCATCTCATCATCACCACCACACCATCACATCGCCATCATCATCATCATCACATTTCAGTCATCACCACCATCACCACATCATCATCCTCATCACCACACCATCACCACACCATCACCACATCCATCATCATCATCATCATATAATAGTATAAAATTCAGCAGCGTATCTTTTCTTATCCTTGTCACTGCTCACGTGCGCTCTAACGTCTTCTCCCCAGACCTCCGTCCCCTCAGTCTGCGCACCTGTAGCGTAAGCGTTAACACGGAAGCGTCGCGCTGCTCAACAAAGCCATATCAAATCAAAGCCATAATAACCTCAAACCGTAGTCCATCTGCCCCCGGGTCGATTTCTCCTATTCTGTACTTCATGCAGCTCGGAATCTAATGTACGTAAGTGTGGTGTTGCTGATGGAGCACATTTGTAGTAAGTGTGAAATGTGTAGATGTATTTTCTTCCCCATCCCTCCATCCGTCCCTTTAATCCTGAGATAGAGGGATAATAGTGTGCAGCATCGAACTGTGCAGTTATCGTACTGTGTAATATTATCTTCCTTACAAAGAATAAAATAACCCTCTTGAAGGACTGCAGAACCAGGATGTCTTAACCCCAGGCCTCTCTCTCTCTCTCTCTCTCTCTCTCTCTCTCTCTCTCTCTCTCTCTCTCTCTCTCTCTGTCTCTCTCTCTCTCTTTCCCAGCAGAAGTCATCGATTCCTCCCAACTTAAATGTTTAAAGTTCAATTTAGCAGTTATAGGCGAAAAGGCCTCCGAAGGGAACTGCTCCCATTGATTATGTGTCAGACCTGCAAGGCAGCAGTTTAAATCACACGTGAACACACAGGGCTCTCTCTATCTCTCTTTTGCTCGCTCTGTCTTCACGTGTAACACACACCGCCGCTCACACACACACACCGCCGCTCACACACACACACACCGCCGCTCACACACATTCACGCTCGGAGCACTCAATCAGTGGCTATGAGCAGCTCCGGCTCGCAAGATGCTCTTTTCTGATCGCTCTAGGACTCGAGTGCCTGGATAAATAACGTGTGTGAGAGTGTGTGAGAGTGTGTGAGAGTGTGTGAGAGTGTGTGAGAGTGTGTGAGAGTGTGTGAGAGTGTGTGAGAGTGTGTGTGTGAGAGTGTGTGTGTGAGAGTGTGTGTGTGAGAGTGTGTGTGAGAGTGTGTGTGAGAGTGTGTGTGAGAGTGTGTGTGAGAGTGTGTGTGAGAGTGTGTGTGTGAGAGAGAGAGTGAGAGAGAGAGTGAGAGAGAGAGTGAGAGAGAGTGTGTGAGAGAGAGAGTAATATACACTTTTTGAGTGCTCTGTATCTCCATTGTGAAGCCTGCAGCTAGCTGGTCTAGTGTACCTACAGATGCACACTCTCACACACACTCACACACGGATACACACACACACACACACACACACACACACACACACACTCTCTCACACACACTCTCAAACACACACTCCCACACACAGATACACACACACACTCACACACACACACACACAGAGTTCTATTTCTGAGTCCTCACTCATTAATGCCATATGCATAGAGACCGCTTCCTCGTTTTTCTTTTGAATTTAACGAGACAAAAAAAACGCAGCTTTTTATATGACCGCGAAACTGAAATCAAAAGCGAAATAATAAATAAATAAATAAATAAATAAATAAATAAATAAATAAATAAATAAAAGAAGAAAAAAATATTCTTCTATGTTCTGAAGACTTTTTTGTGTGGCTTGTTACTATAGAAACCATAAGCTATTTTGAACAAGTGCATTAATTAAGCTAATTCTGAGAGGAGCGAGGTGTGATCGATGATCGATCGATCAGTTTTATTTTTTACTTTCCTTTCCTTCGGCCCCGGACGCGTCACGTGACATCGTAACAACACGCGTTCCGCCAGAGTAACAACTTCGAATGAAGAACGATCAGAAAATAAATCTGATCTGTATGCAGGGATTCGTATAACTGTGTGTAGTCAGAACCGCAGAAATAATAACGATTCTCCTTCTGACCAATCAGAACTCCACAAGCGCCGGGGCAACGATAACATTTCAGAATAACAAGCTGGATATTAAACCTCGTCTCCCTAAAGACACCGTTGCTCAACACCGTTTACCGCATTTCCATAACGCCGCCGCGCGCAGCAGCAGGATCGTCCAACGGACGCGCGGCGTTTCATTAGACGTCCAGATGAACGAGACGCTCGCTTCCTTCCTTTGTCCTGTTTACGAAGGATTATTATTTTTAAGGTTACGCTTTTGTAACACGAAGCACGAGCCGCGCGCCGTCTCCGATTTTATTTCCGTACCGTTTGTTTCACGCTGTTGAACGTTTAATGTTCTGCGTGACTGCGATCTGGATAAGAAACGCGGCCGGCGCTGAACAGAAAAGCGTTTCCACGGCTCCAGCTTTCACTTCTCATTACCTCGGTACACTCCATGCTCGCTACCGTATTCATATTCCTACTGTTTATGGAAAATAGGACAGATGCCGAACTGTGTTCAGTACAGTAACTTTTTCCACTGCATGTGTTTTTTTTTTTTTTTGTTTGTTTTTTGTTTTTTTTTTCTTTTGAAAAACGGTTTCCAAGGAAACGACGCTTCAAAGTTGATATGCGGTAAAATTCTGCTCGATCTGACGCCAGGGAATTCTTTAAGAAAACAAAACGAAACCCAGCGAACACGTTTCATGTTAATGTTATTCTCTATCTTACAACCTACAATGCAGTGCGGCGGCGCTTTAGTGTTTAGGTCTTTACTCCAGCAGATCAGCTTCTAAAGCATCAGATCATCATCATCATCATCATCATCATCTCGTAGACCTAAGTGGAGCATTGTCTCCATCACATCTACTGATTAAGACTGTGTGTGTGTGTGTGTGTGTGTGTGTGTGTGTGTGTGTGTGTGTGTTTCTGAACAGAGGTCACCATCAAAGCACTTAAAGAGAAGATCCGGGAATACGAACAGACCCTGAAGAACCAGGCGAAGAACCTGGCACAGGAGAAAGAGCAGCAGCTCCACGACGACTATGCAGAGAAAGAGAGGCGAGTACGAAGCCCAGGAACATCCTGCTATTAAGCTCTAAAATAAGTTCCACATTTTGGGGGGGGAGAGGAAAAAAAAAGAAACAAACCGAATGAATCACAAACCGCAGCGGCGTCTAAAAGCACGCGACTTCACCACCAGGTTTCATTTCATCAAGCGTAAAAGGTTAATATAATTATCTCAAATTAGACTCCTCTCAGGAAGGATGACATCATTATTTACAAAAGTAGTGAAAGAGGAGGAAAAGCAGCCTGGGAGAACGGCGACGTGTCCGAACCAGGGCCAGAGAGTTTAGTGGTTTAAGGTGAACGTGTCGCTTTCGAGTGAATTATGGGGGAAAAAAAGGGTTATTCTACAATGAAGTGCAAAAGTTTGTGCACCCTTCATGACAAAGTAGGGGGGCACGGTGGCTTAGTGGTTAGCACGTTCGCCTCACACCTCCAGGGTTGGGGGTTCGATTCCCACCTCCGCCTTGTGTGTGTGCAGTTTGCATGTTCTCCCCGTGCCTCGGGGGTTTCCTCCGGGTACTCCGGTTTCCTCCCCCGGTCCAAAGACATGCATGGTAGGTTGATTGGCATCTCTGTAAAATTGTCCGTAGTGTGTGAGTGTGTGAGTGAATGAGAGTGTGTGTGTGCCCTGTGATGGGTTGGCACTCCGTCCAGGGTGTATCCTGCCTCGATGCCCGATGACGCCCGAGATAGGCACAGGCTCCCCGTGACCCGAGAAAGTTCGGATAAGCGGTAGAAAATTAATGAATGAGTGAATCATGAATGAAGTAAAGATTTTATTTAAAGGTTTTGCACGTGTCCGATTCCTTCATTAGTTCATGTTAATAATCGTGTTATTTATTATTATATTGTTTTATTATATCGGTCGGTTTAGATCACGGTAGACTTCAGCAGGGGACATCGTAGGACTGTCAGAAGAACCGAGAACCACCGACTCGGTCACGACACACAAGTCGCGGACCGCCGCTTTAAAATAGGTGCATAAACCAAACAAGTTTGTCAAAGAACGCATTTGGAAAAGCGTAACATGGGTCACAGTCACGTCCGTCCAGCTCCGTTTGGACTCGCGTGTTAGATCGAAATTCGAGAGTCGCCGAGAATAAACGTGTCTATAAATGGTCCGAGCGAAATATATTAACCTGCAGCCCGAAGCCTGCTGAAACGGTCACAGTCTCCGTATTTAATCGACTGTACAGCGGATTCTCACGTACTTCCTGTGCGTCACGATTCAGTCATCTTCCTGTCTGGTCAGCCAGCTTCCTGTGAGGTGTGTGAGTGGGTGAGATTGGTTAAGAGAGAGAGAGTGAATCATTGTGCTTACTTTATTAATATCTCACTGGTACTATCTCACTGACTTTATTAATATCTCAGGCAGACAGACGTGTTCCTGCAGTTCCACCCTCAAAGTTTACTTTATCTGCCTGAAATAATCTGGGCTGTTTCTTCAGGCAGGCTTTAGCTCAAACAGCCCCCCGGTCCGGTCTGCACCTCGTTTCGTGTTACACAAGCCCAGATTAGCTCCTAACACACACCGTCCTGTGAAACCTGCGGCTTTTACGTGGCGCACTCTTATTCCCGTCAGGTCGACCCCAGATATTTTAGTAAAGCTGTTTCATTTCTCCACTTCTGCCCTTCTCTCTGTTTTTGACTTTCTTTCTTTTTTTTCTTTCTTTCTTTTTTTTCTTTTCATGACAGGAAGTTACAAGAGACACAGGAATCAATGGCCTCCAGGTTGGATGAGGCAGAACACAAAACCCAGACTCTACAGACAGGTACCAGGACAACGAGACACGTTACACAGGAGACGTTTTGTTATCAGAGAGCAGAACTGATCCGATCACCTGGGGCAGATGTGGACACGGGGGAGGGGGGGGGGGGGTGCGGGCTGAAATCGGTCCTCTAGTAGAAACAGGTTCCTGAGAAGGTTCCTGAGTGAACGCACACCTCATGTGATTCAAAACAGTATCAGATCTCAGCCAAGTACTCAAACCTCAGCACTTCAGTACTTGCCTTATTCTGATTAGATCCCAGCGCCGTCGGATTCTCCAATCCGATTGGTCAGGAGGTGTCTCTTTTTTTTCCTTTTTTTTCTTTTTTACATTAGTTTGTAATATCATTTGTTTTCATCGCAGATTTAACAGTAATTCAAATCGAAGGTCTAAAAAAATATATATATATAAAAAAAAATCGGCGGTCTCTATGGTAACCGCTAACTTACCGTGGCGAATATGCTACGAATTCTGTAACTTCAACAAAAGATTATCGAAATGATGGAATTTTTTTTTTCCTCTATGCAGATGTTTATTTTATGTATACACGGACGGAGTCTCAGGGCTCCGCAGCTTAATCCGGCGACGTAACAAACCGTCTTGTTAACGCGGACGTGAGGAAAAGGAAGTAACAAAAATACAGTTTGCATTAATCCGTATTTCCCGTTTTAAGCTTTTTGAAAAGAATTTTTTTTATTTCATTTTGTTTGGCTGATTTCAGAGTTTTTCTAATTTCAAACAAATTTCCAGAAATAAGCAAAACAATAATTATATCATTTTTAATTTCCACGAACGATAGAATCTCCGATTGGAATAAAGTCTGAAAAAATGTCTAGAGGTTTAACGATCTTCTGTTATATTGGGTTTTTTTATATTCTGAGAAAAGGAGAGAAAAAAAAAAGAAAGAAAGAGGAGTAAAGGACATCGTGACGCGTTGTTATTGAAAACTAACACCCTCATATTCCCCTAATATTTTCCGCAGTGTTTTATTCTTTGCCCGTTGTGTGTTTTGACAGTAAGTTATTCTCTCCATGTGGCGCTACGCTTCAGTTCGCTGTGGAAACTCGGATTGATTTCAGCCTCGCAGCTTCTAAACTGAACAAATAGCAGCCTTTTCCTAACCAGTTGTGAAAGTTAAAATAGCGATAATGGTCATGTGTGTGTTAGTTTGGCCACCACACCGTCTGCAGCGCCGCACGGTGCCAGCACACACGGCGTTTAAAGTTAACGATGCGGCCGATCGTGGCCGTGAAGGCGAGCGAGAGTTCCCTCCTGTTCTTTCTGACCCTTTGTGTTCTCCTGTTTTTTCACGCAGCCCTTGAAACCACTCAGGCGGAGCTGTTCGACCTGAAGACCAAGTACGACGAGGAGTCCACGGCAAAGTGAGTAGGGCAGACGGAGAGAAGTGTGTGTGTGTGTGTGTGTGTGTGTGTGTGTGTGTGTGTGTGTGTGTGTGTGTGGGGAGCAGTGATGAGAAGCTGTTGCACGTGAGAGGGAGCGCTTTGTCCTGATCAGAGACACGTGTCCTTTCCCCTCAATGTAAACACGTTACAGTCTGTACATCACACCCTGCTCTGAGACGTCGCCCTTTAGCCACATGTTCTCTCTCTCTCTCTCTCTCTCTCTCTGTATGCCTCTCTCTCTCTCTCTCTCTGTATGTCTGTCTCTCTTTCTCTCCCTCTCTCTCTCTCTCTCTGTATGTCTCTCTCTCTCTTTCTCGCTCTCTCTCTCTATGTCTCTCTCTCTCTTTCTCGCTCTCTCTCTCTATGTCTTTCTCTCTTTCTCTCACACTCTCTCTCTCGCTTTCTCTCTCTCCCACTCTCTCTCTCTCTCTCTCTGTATGCCTCTCTCTCTCTCTCTCTCTCTCTCTCTCTCTCTCTCTCTCTCTCTCTCTCTATATCTGTCTCTCTCTCTCTCACACTCTCTCTCTCTCTCTCTCTCTCTCTACATCCTCTCCTCATCTCTGTCTGTCTCTCTCTCTCTTTCTCCCCCCGCTCTCTCTCTCTGTATATCTCTCCTCAATATTCTCTCAACACTACTCTCTCTCTCTTTCTCTCTCTCTCTCTCTCTCTCTCTCTCTCTCTCTCTCTCTCTCTCTCTCTCTGTATGTCTCTCTCTCTTTCTCGTCCACGCTCTCTCTCCCACTATCGCTTTCTCTCTCTTTCTCTCCCTCTCTCTCTCTCTCTCTCTCTCTCTCTCTCAGTTGTATAGAATATAATAGGATGTTGATTTACGCACTTAACTATAATGGTGCTGAAAATGTGAGATCTGTGTGTCAACGCTGTTTTTTGAACGTGTGTGTGTGTGTGTGTGTGTGTGTGTGTGTGTGTGTGTGGTCTGAGAGACAGCTCCTCCCCCTCAGTCTGCCTGTCACACAGGAATGTTGTGTCTGCCCGCCGCTCACCCGCGGCCTATTTAAGGGCGGGTACCACCCAGCTTACTGGCAGGCATAATTATAGCTGTGCAAACCCAGAGGGCACGCGCCACACACACTCAGATGTGCCACACACATACAACCAGCACGGTGTTTCACACACACACACACACACACACACACACACACACACACACACACACACACACACACACACATATGGCTGACTGGGAATCAGACAGAAATGTGGCTGTATGATCAGAAAATATTCTATCAGCTGATTCTCTCTCTCACACACACATACACACACACACACATGCACACATGCACACACACATACCACACACAGCTTTATCAGCACCCACTGGTCCACATCAGCTGTTTAGTAAAGACAAAAAGTGCCACGGGTTTGATTATTTCCCCCGATTCAGGCCACATCTGGCAACAGTTTGCTTTTATTTCTAATCCTATAATCCTAGCACACATGCGATGTCACTCCTACAGTTCACCCAGCATCACTCTCACACACTCGGCTGTGCTGTGTGATATTTAATTACTGCACATCGTGTGATGGCTGTTGTTTTGGTGGGTTTAGTAAATGTCACTTCTGCTCAGTTTAACCCCAATGTCAACTCTGATATTTATTAAGTTACATTACTGGACTGACTGCTGCATTGTCTACTTCATTGTCTACTGGGCACTGGACTTGCTACTGGGTTTCTTACTGCCCACTGGTCTGAGTACAGCTTGCCTATTGCCTACTGGGCTGACTACTGAATATTGCCTACTGGGCTGACTATTGCCTACTGGGCTGACTATTGCCTACTGGGCTGAATACTGAATATTGCCTACTGGGCTGACTATTAACTATTGCCTACTGGGCTGAATACTGAATATTGCCTACTGGGCTGACTATTAACTATTGCCTACTGGGCTGACTACTGACTATTGCCTTCTGCGCTGACTACTGACTATTGCCTACTGGGCTGACTACTGACTATTGCCTTCTGCGCTGACTACTAACTATTGCCTACTGAGCTGACTACTAACTATTGCCTACTGGGCTGACTACTGACTATTGCCTACTGTGCAGACTACTGACTATTGCCTACTGGGCTGACTACTGACTATTGCCTACTGTGCAGACTACTGACTATTGCCTACTGGGCTGACTATTGCTTACTGCGCTGACTATTGCCTATTGGGCTGACTATTGAATATTGCCTACTGGGCTGACTACTGAATATTGCCTACTGGGCTGACTACTGAATATTGCCTACTGGGCTGACTACTAACTATTGCCTACTGGGCTGACTATTGCCTATTGGGCTGACTACTTATACTATTGCCTACTGGGCTGACTACTGAATATTGCCTACTGGGCTGACTATTGCCTACTGGGCTGACTACTGACTATTGCTTTCTGCACTGACTATTGCTTACTGTGCTGACTATTGCCTACTGGGCTGACTATTGCCTATTGGGCTGACTACTTATACTATTGCCTGCTGGGCTGACTACTGAATATTGCCTACTGGGCTGATTACTGACTATTGCCTACTGGGCTGACTACTGAATATTGCCTACTGGGCTGACTACTGAATATTGCCTACTGGGCTGATTACTGAATATTGCCTACTGGGCTGACTACTAACTATTGCCTACTGGGCTGACTACTGAATATTGCCTACTGGGCTGACTACTGAATATTGCCTACTGGGCTGACTACTGAATATTGCCTACTGGGCTGACAACTGACTATTGCCTACTGGGCTGACTACTGAATATTGCCTACTGGGCTGACAACTGACTATTGCCTACTCGGCTGACTACTGAATATTGCCTACTGGGCTGACAACTGAATATTGCCTACTGGGCTGACTAATGACTATTGCCTACTGGGCTGACTATTGCCTACAGTGCTGACAACTGAATATTGCCTACTGGGCTGACTACTAACTATTGCCTACTGGGCTGACTACTGACTATTGCCTACTGGGCTGACTACTGACTATTGCCTACTGGGCTGACAACTGACTATTGCCTACTGCGCTGACTACTGACTATTGCCTACTGCGCTGACTACTGACTATTGCCTACTGGGCTGACTACTGACTATTGCCTACTGGGCTGACTACTGACTATTGCCTACTGGGCTGACTACTGACTATTGCCTACTGCGCTGACTACTGACTATTGCCTACTGTGCTGACTACTGACTATTGCCTACTGCGCTGACTACTGACTATTGCCTACTGGGCCGACTACAGCCTGCTTACTGGACTGACTGTTTCCCACTGTGCTGACTACTGACTACTGGGATGGCAGCTGGGCTTGATACTGATTACTGGACTGACTGTTGAACTGATTACTGTATTGATAACTGACTGCCTGGCTAACTACTGATTATTGCACTACTAAATTCACTGCTGGACTGAATACTAAACTGACTGCTGAGTACTGGACTGAAAACTGTTGGAAAGCTTATGGACTGTTGATCTGACTATCACACTGACATATGGACAGACTTCTGGCCGCATTACAGACTACTGATCTAACTAACTGGTTTACTTTCTTTTCTCCAAATGATAATCACATGCACTCTCTGCAAATCTGAAAGTAAGTGAAAAAGGGAACCGCAGAAAGAAAGTTGTGGGTGTGAGCAGTAAGAAAAATGATAGTATTGTGTAATATATTCAGGACAATGCAGCGTGACAGGCACACAATGATCAGAATGTTAGCACCGTTCTGTCTCGGCACAGCCGCGACGGCGCCATGGAAATCAGACCTCGCGTTATCATGATGATGCTAATAGCCTGACCACAGCGCTGTGGAGTTTCTCTGATCAGTCAGAAGGTGTTGATTATTTACAACACCGTTTCTATAGCAACAGCGTAGACGTACACCGAAAGGAAAGGAAGGAGTCTCCGGTGACAGCGCTTTGTGACGCTCGCCTCGTCTTTAGTTTGTTCTTAATCCTGATGTACTGATGTCGTTTCTTTATTACTTTTTGCTTTCATTCTTTCGTTTGCTTGTTTTTAGTCATTTGTTTTCTCGTGTCTGTTGTTTGTTTGTTTGTTTGTTTTGGATTGTTCTTTCTTTTTTGTTCATTCTTTCATTTTTTTTTCCCCTCTTCCTTTCTTTATGTCATTAGTTTGGTCAGTTGTTCCTTCTGCTTATTCACCCATCAGTTCCTTCGTCTTTCATTCATTTGGCTATTCCTTCTTTTTTCCGACTTGCTTTTGTTTGTGTGTTTATCACCTGTTTCTTTCTTTCTTTCTTACATTAGTTTCTTCTTCTTTTTTACTTTTTTAGTCGATTGTTGGTTTTGTTTTGTTTGTTCTTTCAGTTTATACTATTTTTCTTTCTTTTTTCTGTGTTTGTTTGTTTGTTTGTTCTTGTTTCTATCTTAAATTTTTTTCCCCTCCATTTTTCATTCCTTCATTTCTTTAATTAACTTTGCATTAAAGTTGTTGACGATCTTTTAAAATAAGTCTCATAATTGAAGTGTATCGAATGTCGACTAGATGGATTTCTCGGAGTTGGGGTGTGGGTGTATGGGGAGGTGGGGGCGGGGGGTATAAGGGCAGAACGTTGGATGTGGTGATGTATTTTAACACACGTCTCACATATCGGAGCTGACACGGATTACAACGGAAGCGTGTGTGTGTTCCTCTAAAACGCATCCGCTCTGAGCAGGCCATGCATCTCCTTTTGTCACATATGAAGTGCAGAAAGCGAGAGTGTGCATTTGAGCCTATGTGCACACGGGCACACACACACACACACACACACACACACACACACACACACACACACACACACACTTTCATTTGCTTTTACCAGTGTCAAGTCTCCATTTCCTTTTGGCTTCTCCCTGCACATGTGCGCGCACGCACCCACACACACACACATACACACACACACACACACACACACACACAGGGTTGAGTTCTTCTGCCTCTAATTGCCTCGCCACTAAGGAACATGTTCCAGGAATCGAGCGAGTACTTCTTTCTTTTTTGGCTTTGAAATAATAAATAATTAGCTATAATTAGCTCGAATAAAAGCTCCTCTGTTTCGCTCTTCCTTTCATCGGCTCATTTTAGATTCGTATCATTTATCTATTCCCTCATTATGAGAACTAAACGTCTTCCAGCCAAGGTTAGTTGTATTCAAGGCAGATAGAAAGACACACACACACACACACACACACTAACTGCCTAGTAAAATGGTGTGAAGGGATTGATCCAGTCTGGTGTGTCTAAAGCCTTTTACTGAGCTGCGAAGTGCCTCTTAATATGATTTCCTCTCTGGGAGTGCCTCGAGACACACACACACACACACACACACACACACACACACACATGTTTTGATTCTCATAAATCGATTGCCATTGTGTTCGTCCCAATTCCACCATCCAACACTGATAAATATTTGCCAAGGACAGAATGTGAATACACACACACACACACACACACACACACACACACACACACACACACACGAACACAAACACAAACACACACACATCGAATGCTCGTAGGTGTCAGTGATGATCGATCATGACTACACAATTAAGTGACTGAATGATAAACAGAACCTCGGAGCCAAACTGTTCCTGTGCTCCGATTGGTCACGTCGGCTTTGTGGGCGGGAACGACAGAGACAGACAGTTGATTTAGCATCATTTTCTCTCCGTCTCAATGTGTTCACTTTCCTTTTGTTTGTTTTTTTTCTTCATTCCTTTAATTCATTTTTGTTTCATTTCAAAATTTGATCTTTTTTGTTTGTCTTTTGTTTTTCTTTTATTTTCTTCCTGAAAAATGACCAAAAATCCACTGATTTGCCGTGTGTGAGTGTGTGTGTGTATGGTGTGTGTGTGTGTGTGTGTGTGTATGAGTGTGTGTGGTGTGTGTGTATGAGTATGAGTGTGTGTGAGACTGTGTGTGTGTGTGTTTGTGTGTGTGTGTGCAGACAGTAGGTTATATTTGGACACTTTCTCCCTTCAGTATCAGTCCATTAGCAAACATGTTCCATCGACCTGCTCTGAATACGTCAATAACTTTTCCTTTCCTTCTCATCATCATTCTCACTCTCCCTTTCCCGTGTGTGTGTGTGTGTGTGTGTGTGTGTGTGTGTGTGTGTGTGTGTGTGTGTGTGTGTGTGTGTGTGTGTGTGCGAGAACACACAAGAATAGATGTTGAGGGGTCTTGAATAAACCACAAGACTAAATTGATTAGTCCACACACACACACACACACACACACACACACACACACACATTTTCACATTCATGTGCTGGTATGTAATATTTAGAGACTGTGTGTGTGTGTCTCTCTCTCTCACTTTCACTCATTTCCTCTGTTCTCTCTTTCATTCACTTGCTCTCTCTTTTTCATTGCTTCATCTATTCATTTCTTTTGTTCGTTTTGCTCATTTATCATCTCTTTGTTCCATTTCTCTTTCTTTTGTTTACTTGTTTGTTTACTTGTTTGTTCGTTCGGACTCTTTCTGTAGTTCGTTTCGTTGTTTGTTTCTTTCGCCCGTTCTCTTGTTTGTTTTTTGACGTCCTTTTCGTTCACTCTTTCGCTTTTTTGCTCACTTTGATGACTTTCGATGGCCTGTGTAGTGCTCTTGCTGCAGTGTCTTGTGTCCGGTGAGGTGTAAGGCCTGCGACACACACACACACACACACACACACACACATACATACACACACACACACACACACATACACACACACACACACACACACACACACACACACACACACACACACACACATACACACACACACACACACACACACACACACACACACACACACACACACACACACACACACACACACACACACACACACACACACACACACACACAGGACAGTGCCCTCTCTTTCCACTTCTATTTTCCCTCGCTCTATCGGTCCGTCACTGGGCAGAGCGCGGCGTTCAGGAAGCAGCTCTGCATCACACTGTATTTTTAGCCGAGGCGATTATAGCCGTCATGTCGGATTAAAAATTCCTCTGCGGCGGCTGCGTAGTGATCGGTGTGATGGATGAAGCACAGCAATGATGCGGCAGAGATTTAGTGTGAGGAGAACGTTAAAGCCGCTACTGCTGCATTTAGCTGCTACAGCTGACTCTTAGAGGATGTACATTCCTAAAGTCAGCAAAAGAAAACTGCAAAGTCCTGTGTGTTTTCCTCAACTACTGTCTGGAACAGAGACTCACACACACACACACACACACACACACACACACGCGCGCACACACACACACACACACAACGTCTGTTCACCAAATCAGCTCCATGTTACTCAGAGCCTGGATGTTAGCAGTAACGCTGACGGTTGCATCATTCTCAGATTGGTCAGAAAGTGTAGTGTGATTAATGTGAAGAGAGGAAGAAGAAGAGAGGAAGGCGACTGTTTCTGTCGTCCGTAACATAACGGAAAGAAGAACTAACTCGTTCAGCAGGATGTAGCTCAACATTACACACAACTAGTAACCCACTTTCTGTCTGTTTCTCCCCTCTTCCCTTCTCTCAGATCCTAGATCTCTCACTCCCTTTTAATCTGTCTGTCTGACTCACTCTTGCTTGCTCTCTCTCTCTCTCTGTTTCTCTCTCTCTCTCTCTCTCTCTCTCTCTCTCTCTCTCTCTCTCTCTCTCTGATTCTCTTTTGCTCTCTGATTCTCTCTCGCTCTATCTTTCTCTCTCTCTCTCTGTTTTTCTCTCTCCTTTCTCTCTCTCTCTCTTCTTTCTCTCTCTCTGATTCTCTCTTGCTCTCCGATTCTCTCTCGCTCTCTCTCTCTCTCTCTCTGATTCTCTCTCTCTGTCTGTCTCTGTCTCTCTATCTCTCTCTCTCTCTCTCTCTCTCTCTCTCTCTGTGTCTGATTTTCTCTCTCTCCCCCTCTCCCTCCCCTCTCTCTCTCCCCCTTTCCCACGACATCCCTGGTTGTGAGCCGAGCAGCAGGCCGGTTGCGTGTCGGCCGTTTTGTCTCCTTTAAAGATTAATGGCTTATCGATCGGTTGCTCTGCGCACGTCTGCTCTATCTGCAAGTTGCCGGGATCTGGAGCAGCTCTCGGGCCTTGACTGTAAACACCCTGAGGGAAAAGGGGCGTGAGGGAAAAGGGGCGTGTGTTAGCGTCTCTCTCGGCTCTGTGCCAGGCGCCGTGGCCGCTTCACGTGTGAGAACGCGTGCTGTATCCGACGTCATCGAACCGAATTCTGCACACTCGCGGGTCGCAGTAGTTTATCCTAAACGTTAAGAGGCATTACAGTAACCATTAAGACATCGACATGCCCACTTTGGACGTTACCATGGTGACGCTGCCGTCCGCTCCTGCTAGCGATATCTTAAAAGCGGAAGAAACTCATTAGTTCTTTAAAAAAAACCAGAAGAAACGTAAAGCTTTAAAGCGTCCCAGCGTCTCGTTTGTTTGTTTTCTCGGTCCAAACCTGCTGAAACACCATCATTAAATTTCACCTTTAGTAGTGACTCCAGCCGATCCCCTACACGCACCTTGTTATTTTCCTGCACACATACAGTACATCAGCGTATCATATCCCACTTCCCGAACCGTATTTCCCACCGTGCTGCTAACGACCAGGCTGCTCAGGATGACACGTTTGTGTTGTGCACGTTGGATCTTGTAGGGACCGAACGTCGATGGATGTAAACAGGACGACGACAACAATACAACCGCACGAATCCCAGCCAGAGTCTGACGCCCGAGAGCTGCAACGCTGAGCTAAAATTGTCCAAACAATTCCTCGGTAGTTCTTTCGATTCCTTCATCAATTTCTCAGCTAGTTTTGGTGACACTTTGCCCACGGTTTCGGTTTGTTTGTTTTTGTTTGTTTGTTTGTTTTTAATGACATGACTATATTTATATATACAGTATATATGTATATATAATGTTATGGGGGCATTTGGTGCTCACATGGGATTAAGGGACTAAAACACACACACACACACACACACACACACACCTTTCAGTATCTCTTAATATCATCTCTATCACCAGACACGTCGTTTTCTACCTCCTGGATTTTTCCTCAAACCCCTTGTGTTTTCGTGTGTGTGTGTGTGTGTGTGTGTGTGTGTGTGTGTGTGTGTGTGTGTGTGTGAGTCATGAGAGAGAGAGTTATGAGCTTCATTTGGAGCCAGGGTGATCCCTCCAGACATCCCTGAAGCAGAGGCTCCTGCCACGTCTGCTTTATTTATAGGTGACTGCTGCTAAATCATTAAGAGCCAGGCACGGCTGAACCTATAGGGTTCTCCCTGAGTGTATACACACACACACACACACACAGTGATATGATCACAGCTCCCACAGGATAATGGAGGGTTCAAGAGCAGTGCACATCTGGGCAGACCAGACCGAGCACACTCCCTATTCCCTCCTGTTATTTTTTGCAGGGGCATTTTGTCTGACTCGTCCTTTTTCTTTATTCAGGAGCACTTTGTCCCGCTGTGTGTTTTGTGCTGCAAGTGGCCAAGACGAGTCGCAGTCAGTCACAAAGGGTCTGGACTGGTGCTCATTACGTAGTACACACACGTGCACACACAAGTCGAGTACAACAAATAGCAATTCTGAAGTTATACAGCAGGTCCATCTTAAATATAGGAAGGAGGAACTGGAGTGAAAGAGTGAGCAGTGTGAGTGTGAGTGTGTGTGTGTGTGTGTGTGAGTGTGTGTGTGAGTGAGTGAGTGTGAGTGTGAGTGTGAGTGTGAGTGTGAGTGTGTGTGTGTGTGTGTGTGTATGTGAGTGTATGTGAGTGAGTGAGTGAGTGAGTGAGTGAGTGAGTGAGTGTGTGTGTGTGTGTGTGTGTGTGTGTGTGTGAGTGAGAGAGAGAGAGGAGTGTGTGTGTGTGAGGATGAATAACAGTGCCATCCCTTCTTTCTTAATACACACACAAATATAAGACCTTTCCTTTTTATTTGTTGTTATTTTGCTTTTTATTTTATTTATTTATTTATTTATTTAGTTCTCACCCAAGAGAACATGTCTGCCAGGGCAAGAAGCGATAGATAGAGATAGAGAGAGAGAGACAGAGAGAGAGATACAGAAAAGCCAACAGGGCTGTTATGAGCAAATGCAGCGGGGGGGGGGGGGTGCAGGGGAAATGAAAGTCTAATGGTCTAAAGCTGAGAAATGTCGCAGCGGCCCTGGAGGATTTGGCCAGAGCTGCAGCGGATATGAGAGAGACAGACGGACAGAAGGGAGGAGGTTCAGATGAACTGGTGCATTCGACCTCATCAACATCTACATCAACTACAGTAAATTGGTATATAGTCATGGGTTACTGGTGTAGTAGTATAGGTTGTAATGGAATGGGGATGTAGTGATGGTCATAGGGTGGAAAGGTTTGGTAACAGGGTAGGGTTGGTGGCAAAACAGGGTAGAGTGATGGGTATAGGATGATGGAGGTAGTGTTAAGGGGTAGGATTATGCGTGTAGGGTGATGGGAGTGAGGTAATGGGGTAGGGTGATGGGAGTGAGGTAATGGGGTAGGGTGATGGTTTATGATGATGGGTATGAATAAAT